>NC_092774.1:33698073-33833073 GCF_047496795.1 Chiloscyllium punctatum | reverse complement strand
GACAATCCCTAATAATAGCGTTCTCTTGGTCCCTCTGTTCATTCAATCTTTCTTCCTCCAAAACCCTGTCTAACACCAGATCGCTATCTTGCATTTCATTATTGTCATTAATATTAAAGATCATTTCTAACTCTATACCCTTATCATTATCGCTAGTTTTATTCTTCTTATTCAATAATCTCCTTTTATCCGAAATTTGTTTAGCGGTTTTAGAACCGATTCTCTCTGCGATACTTTTATTAATAGTCTTACAGCCGCTAAACTCTAATTATAGTTGTTGCAACTTTTCCACCTCAACCTTAGACCATACTCCCCTCTTGTTTCCCTCTCTATTATCTATCTTATCCTTACTCTCCGTCTTCCCTTCTTTCCTTTTCTCATTTCTCAAGATGGGGTGAGTATGTCTTTCGTGTTGCCCCAACCCTCTGGCTGATTTAAATTTTAACGGGCATCCTTCACACTGGTATGATTTTTCTAATCCATCTCCTTCATTACTATTACTGGTACTATTACTACTGCTACTAACATTATCACTCATCTTACATTTTGCATATTGGCACGCTACCGCCTGATAGTTCCCTTCCCAATCGCATTTACTGCACCTAATTGTCACTGATTTAATTCCTTTGCATATTTTCAAGTGTTTCCTAAACATCCCTGTAGCATTGTACATATGATTACAAGAATTACATTTAAAATTTTTTGTCGGGTATTTAATTATTAACTCTAATTTATATGTTTCTTTAATTACCGGGTGAAAAATTCTTCCTTCATACCTCTCCTCATTGCTCTCTAAATCTCCACATCGACTAAAAACAAATGGCCCCTCAAAATTCGAATTAAAAATCGTCCGGCTGTTCAATGGACTTGGCTGTAGAGGGGCCTCCTCCACAAGCCCTTCCCTTTGAATTCTATCCTGATTATTCTGGGCCATGTTAACAGCTCCCTCGTGCCTGCCCGAGGATAGCCTTGCTGGAATAATTCTTATGGTCTCTTCCGTGTGAGTCTGAGTCGAGGCGGATTGCCCAGTCCGTTTTTGGCTCATACATTTAGCGCATGGAGCCGCCAAAAGCAACCGTGGGGGGGCGGTTATTTTCCCGGTCTCCCACCCAACTGGAAATTTTGGAATCGGCCATAATCGCCTCTGCCAAATTTGGTTTCAACCAGACCGAATGGTCACCAGCCGTCTCGTATCTTTTCTGAAGGTCGTATTAGCCGGCCTGGTCTGAGTAATGCTCAAACGATGGAGAAAACGATAAAAACAGCCAGTGGTTTATAGCACTAGTGAAATCAAGTTAAGACCAAAGATAAAATCGATGGTAAAAACACTGATAAGACCAGACTAAAACAACCACAAAACAATTTAAAATCGCCTTCTCGGCCAGAGCTTTCTCATACAGGCCATTATCAGGGGGAATCACGTGGAGGTTCGACCTTACTTTGTGATCGACAAAATGCATAGAAACGAATCACAAAGGTGACGATGCCGGCACCGGTCGGAGACCAACAACCTTAAAAACACTGTCGTCACATCCCCCAAGAAAGGGGATAAGAGAGTCAAAGTTACTCCTGCCGTTTACCCACGCTTCATTGAATTTCTTGACTTTGACGTTCAGAGCATTGGGCCCAAATCACATCGCATCAACACCGACCGGTGGCCTTCGCGATGCTTTGTTTTAATTAAACAGTCGGATTCCCCTGGTCCGCACCAGTTCTACGTCAGCTGCTAGGCGCCGGCTGAGGCCACCTGCCTGCCATGGAAGGACGACGGGCACCGCAGCTGGGGTGATCCACAGGAAGGGCCCTCTGGCACCAGCTCGGCATAGCTCGACCCGACTCTGCGGCAGGACGCGGTTGGGGTGAACTGAGGGCATTACACCCCAGTCAACAGACCCACCGGGAGCATGGCGAGCCCGCTCGCTACACACGGTTCCACGCACACCCCGAGGGGGCGGGAGGGCGCGGCAGCGGTCGCTTCCCTAGAATGCGGGGGTGCGGTGAAGGGTATTGCCAGGGAGCTATAACACTCACCACATGGAGCGGCGAGCCACCTTCCAAATCCACCGGCCTTCCCAGCCGACCCGAAACCGGTTGCGGCGCACCAACAGCTGAGGAAATGCGCCCGGCGACAGCCCTGCCCACGCGGGGAGCGGTCCCAGCAGAGGAGATGCGCCAGACCCCAATGTGACCGACTGGAGCCACCGAGTTGAATCCTCCGGGCGGACTGCGCGGGCCACACCCGTTTACCTCTTAACGGTTTCACACCCTCTTGAACTCTCTCTTCAAAATTCTTTTCAACTTTCCCTTACGGTACTTGTTGACTATCAGTCTCGTGCTGTTATTTAGCCTTAGATGGAGTTTACCACAATCTCGACGAGCCTCACACCGCCACCGGCCTCACACTGTCCTCAGGCTAGGCCTCGATCAGGAGGATTTAGGCGTCTGGGCACCGTCAGAGAAAGCGCTTCTATACGCCACATTTCCCTCACCTGTCAGGCGAGCGGGGATTCGGCGCTGGGCTCTTCCCTGTTCACTCACAGTTACTAAGGGAATCCTGGTTAGTTTCTTTTCCACCGCTTAGTAATGTGCTTAAATTCAGCGGGCTGTCGCGTCTGATCTGAGGTCGTACCCAGAGTCAGAGGATGGCCAGGCCGCACCGCCAGCGTGCAGAGCCTAGGCAGACCCCACAGGAGGCTCAACATTTCGAGGCAGCTCCGTGTCCCAAAGACAAAGCGGTGCCCGTCACCGTGTAAACCACCGACAGCCATTCTGGGACCGGTGACAGCCGTACTGGCCCCACTGCCACGACACAGACGGACTCCAGGCCGCGCTCCCCGGCGGGGGGGATGGTGTCGAGCCGGACGAACGGAATTTGTAGGGTGCGGGGAAATGCCAAGCGCTCAAACGTCGGAGGGCTCTGGAGTCTGAACTTCGGGGGACAAAGAGGACGGGTCCTCTGCGACACCCCAGCCGCGTTCTCGCCAGCCAAGGCGAGTGCGATTGATTGCCAGAGGAAAGCGACCCGGACCGCACATACACTCCCCACCTTAGCAGCACCCACCTGCATGCTGGCGTGCGTGTGTAGCAGGGTGGCGTGAAGTTGTGGGGAGCACCAGCCTGGTGCGGCCCGCAGAAACATATGTCTATTGGGGAAAATAAACAGGGCGCCCAAGAGGCGATGCATGTCGGCACGCACTGCAGCGACGGAGGCAGGATCTCCTCCACCATGTCGCCCGCCGAGTGTCACGAGGCATGCAGCAGCTTTGCCTTAGGAAAAGCAGAGGCGAAAACGGGACGAGCAATCGGTTCGTCAGCGTCACTGACCCGTGCACGTGGCGGAGTGTCGGCGAGCGGACTTCTGCGAGGAGTCGGGGGCCGACGGCCGCCCGGCCCGGCCACTGCCAAGGTGGGCTAGGAAACTCGGCAGCGTGAGCTGAGAAAGAGAATAGGTGGAGGAACAGAGGGATGCAGAGCAGAGGGTGTGGGGGAGAGAGAAAATGCATGGGGAGTCTGAAGATGGACTGACAGGGATGCAGAGGGTATGGGTGAGAGAAAGAAAGAGAGAGAGAATGGACAGTGTGCCGGGGGTGGCGAGGGATTGGACAAGGTGCCGTGGGTGGCACAGGGGAATGGAGAGGGCAGAGCCATGAATCGCCGGGGAGAATGGATGGAGGTGCTGTGGGTGCTACAGGGGAAAATGGGCAGGTTGTGCTGTGGTTGGTGGGGGAGAATGGACAGGGGATGCTGGGGGTGGCGGGGAGAATGGGCAGGGGATGCTGGGGGTGGCGGGGAGAATGGGCAGGGGATGCTGTGGGTGGTGGGAAGAATGGACAGGGGCACTGTGTGTGGCAAGGAGAATGGTCAGGGGATGCTGTGGGTGGCGGGGAGAATGGACTGGGTGCTGTGGGTGGCGGGGAGAATGGACAGGGGGCACTGTGGGTGGCGAGTAGAATGTAAGGGGATGCTGTGGGTGGCGGGGAGAATGGACTGGGTGCTGTGGGTGGCGGGGAGAATGGACAGGGGGCACTGTGGGTGGCGAGTAGAATGTAAGGAGATGCTGTGGGTGGCGGGGAGAATGGACAGTGGCACTGTGGTTGGCAGGGGTTAAGCCCAGAGGCACTGTGGTGGTGGAGGAATGGACAGGTGGTGCTGTGGGGATGTTTGGGTCTTGGAAGGAGATGGTGGTGGTGAAAGCATCCCAGTCACTCCCAGCATCCCCTTCTCTGCACACATGCGGTGCACATTTTTGTGAGTCTGGATGGGATGCTGTTTGGAGGGTCAGTGTTGACTCGATGGGCCAAATGGCCTGCTCCCACACTGTAGAGATTCTATGATTAGGAGAGTTGTCAAACCAACAATTTCTAATTGGTGAAGTAAAAGACCAAGAGACAATCCTTAAGCAGTTTTCCATTTATTCACTCAAATTGCCCTTTCAATTGAATTCCTTGAATTTAATGTGTTCCGTTGTAGTTTAATTATGATCCATGAAAGCAACATCCAGTAACAACTGAGGGCAGAACCAACTCAACTGACTGAACAAGTGTAACAACTCTTCTGTATGCACTTTAGATGTGACATCCTCTCCCTCTCTCTCTGTTGACCCAACGGGGTGATCAGGGCGAGAATTACCACTCTCAAAATATAATTGCTGATCTACTGTTTGCTTCTGCTGCTTAACATAAGGATTTAAAAGCTGCTACCCGGATCTCACAGAAAGCACAAAAACAGACTGTTCACTTGCGCCTGCGCAGTGATAAAATTTCATTTGGAATCGATCACAAAATAACAACAGGTGCCACTCCCACACTCTGTGTTACACATGGAGGGAGGGGAGGGGAACTAAAGTGTTTTACTCTCAGATGTTAGAGGGCCAGTGGGAAGTTAAAATTAAACCCTGTGCTGTTTCCTGTTATAAAAACTCAAACCACATGGATTTGGTGGGATTAAAAAACGAAGGAAAGGGAGCTTGAAAAGTTTCCAAGCCCCCACAATACCCACACACAATTCCCTCTGCTTAGATGGAGACAGTGCTGCCCCCCTCTGTTTAGGAGTAAACTCTGCAAAGGTGGTGGTTTTGATAGTGAGGACCATGGTCTCCGGCCACAGTTTGATACCAATCAGCTGGTAAATGGGGGCAGAGAGATGGAATTTAATCTCCAGGCATTCTGTGAAATGTAACGATGGAGGAAATTAATCAATAAATAGTAGGTCCGTACAGAGTGCTGAGGAACAAAGGAACCTTGCTGTCCAAGTCCAGAGATGTTCCATAATATGGTAGAGTTCAGTCTGGAGTTTGAAAGGGAGAAAGCAAAATCGGATGTAATGGTGTTACAGTTGAATAAAGGTAATTATGAGGGCATGAGAGAGGAACTGACTAAAATAGACTGGAAGGAGAGGCTAACCGGGAAGACAGTAGAGCAAAAATGGCAGGAGTTTGTAGGTATAATTGAGGACACTGTACAGAGGTTCATCCCCAAGAAAAGAAAGATTAACCGGGGAGGGATTAGACAACCTTGGCTGACAAAGGAAGTCAGGAAATGTATTAAAGAAAAAGAGAGATCCTATAAAGTGGCTAAGAACAGTGGGAAATCAGAAGATTGGGAAGGATACAAAAGCAAACAGAGGATAACAAAGAGTGTAATAAGAAATGAGAGGATCAAATATGAAGGTAGGCTAGCCAGTAATATTAGAAATAATAGTAAAAGTTTCTTTCAGTACATAAGAAACAAACGACAGGCAAAAGTAGACATTGGGCCACTTCAAACTGATGCAGGAAGCCTAGTGATGGGAGATAAGGAAATAGCAGGAGAACTTAACAAGTACTTTGCGTCCGTTTTCACAGTGGAAGACATGAGTAATATCCCAAAAATTAAAGGGTGTCACGGGGCTGAGTTGAGTATGGTTGCCATTACGAAAGAGATAGTGCTAGAAAAGTTAAAAAAATCTTAAAATTGATAAATCTCCTGGCCCCGATGGGATACACCCTAGAGTTCTGAGAGAGGTGGCTGAGGAAATAGCAGAGGCATTGGTTGAGATCTTTCAAGAGTCACTGGAGTCAGGAAAGGTCCCGGATGATTGGAAGATGGCTGTTGTAACCCCCTTGTTCAAGAAAGGATCAAGGCAAAAGATGGAAAATTATAGGCCAATCAGCTTAACCTCGGTTATTGGTAAAATTCTAGAATCCATCATTAAGGATGAGGTTTCTAAATTCTTGGAAGAGCAGGGTCGGATTAGAACAAGTCAACATGGATTTAGTAAAGGGAGGTCATGCCTGACAAACCTGTTGGAATTTTTTGAAGAGGTGACAAGTAGGTTAGACCAGGGAAACCCAGTGGATGTGGTCTATCTACACTTTCAAAAGGCCTTTGATAAGGTGCCACACGGGAGGCTGCTGAGCAAGGTGAGGGCCCATGGTGTTCGAGGTGAGCTGCTGGGATGGATTGAGGATTGGCTGTCTAACAGAAGGCAGAGAGTTGGGATAAAAGGTTCTTTTTCAGAATGGCAGCCGGTGACGAGCGGTGTCCCGCAGGGTTCGGTGCTGGGGCCACAGCTGTTCGCATTATATATTAATGATTTGGATGAGGGAACCGGGGGCATTCTAGCAAAGTTCGCCGATGATACGAAGTTAGGTGGACAGGCAGGTAGTACTGAGGAAGTGGGGAGGCTACAGAAGGATCTAGACAGTTTGGGAGAGTGGTCCAGGAAATGGCTAATGGAATTTAACGTGAGCAAGTGCGAGGTCTTGCACTTTGGCAAAAAGAATAAAAGCATGGGTTACTTTCTAAATGGTAAGAAAATTAATAAAGCCAAAGCACAAAGGGATCTGGGAGTGCTAGTCGAGGATTCTCTAAAGGTAAACATGCAGGTTGAGTCTGTGATGAAGAAAGCG
This sequence comes from Chiloscyllium punctatum, assembly GCF_047496795.1. Taxonomy (NCBI): domain Eukaryota; kingdom Metazoa; phylum Chordata; class Chondrichthyes; order Orectolobiformes; family Hemiscylliidae; genus Chiloscyllium; species Chiloscyllium punctatum. Next base: position 33,826,184 of record NC_092774.1, on the reverse strand, counting down.
AATGCAATGTTGTGTCTTATCTCAAGAGGGTTGGAATATAAAAGCAGAGATGTACTACTAAGACTTTATAAAGCTCTGGTTAGGCCCCATTTGGAGTACTGTGTCCAGTTTTGGTCCCCACACCTCAGGAAGGACATACTGGCACTGGAACGTGTCCAGCGGAGATTCACACGGATGATCCCTGGAATGACAGGTCTAGCATATGAGGAACGGCTGAGGATACTGGGATTGTATTCGTTGGAGTTTAGAAGATTAAGGGGAGACTTAATAGAGACGTACAAAATAATACATGGCTTAGAAAAGGTGGATGCTAGGAAATTGTTTCCGTTAGGCGAGGAGACTAGGACCCGTGGACACAGCATTAGAATTAGAGGGGGTCATTTCAGAACAGAAATGCGGAGACATTTCTTCAGCCAGAGAGTGGTGGGCCTGTGGAATTCATTGCTACGGAGTGCAGTGGAAGCCGGGACGCTAAATGTCTTCAAGGCCGAGATTGATAGATTCTTGTTGTCTAGAGGAATTAAGGGCTACGGGGAGAACGCTGGTAAGTGGAGCTGAAATGCGCATCAGCCATGATTGAATGACGGAGTGGACTCGATGGGCCGAATGGCCTACTTCCACTCCTATGTCTTATGGTCTTATGGTCTTATGATCCCCGAAGGTATCAGTACAGATAAAACTAGGGAGTGAGGAAGGCATAGATTTGTATTTTTTTTCATACAGAGGGTGGTGCGTGTGTGGAATAGGCTGCCAGAGGAAGTGATGGAAGCTGGTACCATTATAACATTTAAAAGGCATCTGGTTGGGTATATGTATTGGAAGGGTTGAGAGAGATATGGGTCAAATACTGGCAAATGGGTCACGAGATTAATTTAGGGTATCCAGTCAGCATGGGTGAGCTGGACTGCAGAGTCTGTTTCTGTGCTGTATGACTTTACCCGCCTAATTCAATGCAAGTTTCCGCAACATGTCTGCAGCTTTATGCTTTTAGACATTAACAATGTTTCTGAATATATCATTTCAGCTGTTCTCAATTTTAAAATCAGCCATTTCTTGTGCACCCCTGTCTTCCAGGTTGATTCATCACCATCCATTCTCTCTCCTTCCCGAGAAGGGCTTGATACAGCAATCAAAGCGGGCTCGAGGTACGATAAAGGATGGGGGGGTGGGGTGGGGAATGGACAGGGGCACAGAGGCTGGGGGAGAAGAGAGACAGAGAGAATGGATAGGGGAGCAAAGGGTAGGGGGAGAGAGAGAGAAAGTGGACAGGGGACAGAGAGTGGAGGGGAGGAGAAAGACTTGGGGACAGAGAATGGGGGGCAGAAAATGAGGGAGAGAGAGAGAGAGAATGGCTGGGCAGAGATATTTGGTGAGTGCAGACTGTCAGGTGAGAGAGAATGCATGGGGACAGTGGGATTGGGAAGTGACAGCACAAATTCCACCTTACCCATGAACTGGAACCCACTCCATTAACAGCAGACTTGGGGGCAATCGTTTCTCAATAGACACATTGCGAAGACGGTAGATTCATATAGTCCCTACGGGCCATTCGGCCCATAAATTTCAGACTGACCTTCCAACCACCCACTTTCCCCATAGTTAACCCACCCTAGGTTGCAGATCCCTGGACACTTCAGCATGGCCAATCCACCCTAAACTTCAGATGGTTAGACTATCGGAGGAAACTGGAGCACCCAGATTTCACCCACGCAGACACAAAGGTGAGAACATGCCGAAGTCCACACAGAGAGCTGTATAAGAGTGGAATTGAACCCAAGTCCGTGGTACTGTGAGGCAGTGGTGCTAACCACTGAGCTACCATGCCACCCAGAGCTTTGAAGTTCTGCTTTGTCTTTGTAGCTTCTGACTTCTCATGAGCCTTCAGCAGAGGCTCTCTCCTCCTGACATTGTTAGACCACGCCTGCTGCAACTTGCCTTTTCCATTTCTCCAGCCCTGAGCACACCGGTTCCCAAATCCTGGCGCCAGGCAGACACTGATGCAATCTGGTCTTCTGCTGCCAACTGCAGAGAATGGTGACAATCCCTGCCACTATTCTCTCCCTGACCACCACTGCCCCTCCCCAACATTGTTCTTACTCCCACCACGCAGCCAGTTAGCTCCTCACTCGTGCAGACCTCTCTCAGATCCCCTTTATCTGTCTGACCTGTGCTGACACCCTCTTGACCTTGTCCACTGACCCAGTCAGAAGGCTTTGTCTGTAGAGGAATGACCATCTCCCAGAATACAGTGTCCAGTTAACTTTCCCCTTTTCCCCCAACGTGTCTGCAGCCCGGCTTCCAGCTGCATCTTTCTGAGCTGAAGGTCCTCCAGCCTGTGTTTGCCCTGGATCACAGCATCCAGAGCATCTCAACTTCTGCAAGTCGAAAGACAAGCCCAACCCTTGGAAGAGAAGGGGGAGAAACACAACAGACATGAACGTAAAATCATTGTAGTGCGATCACTTCCCTTCAGCATGAATAGAGAGTACCAATAGTCTGTGAGCTTGTGGCGCAACGGTAGCGCGTCTGACTCCAGATCAGAAGGTTGCGTGTTCAAATCACGTCAGGCTCACGACAGTCAACTTCTTACATTTCAAATCAAGGAAGGAGTACGTTCTTTCCGTATATTGGTCGTGTCTAATCTTTGTGGAAACTTTCGATCAGTTTGATTTGTAAACACTGTGTCGGGGCGGTGGTGTGCCCATTGTTTGGGTAAATGCTCAGCTCGCCGCAATGTGAGAAGTAAAACACAGATTGCTCATCACGGGGTTTAAACACAGCAGGTTCGTTCAGTTGGTGACCGCGGGGTGTGAATAACATTATACCGATATTTTTACAACATAATCTAGAGATTGCCATCCAGGTTTTAGTCACATCAAACTGCCACGCAATGCTGTTATGGCCTCAGTAAACTATAATAACGTGAAGATCGCTGCGATTTTCTACATCCGACTGCAATATAAAGACAGATCATTGTTTCCAGTTTTGGTGGAACAAAAGATATCGTATTGGTGGATAATTACAGTTAGTTCAAGCCATCGATAAATATTAATCCTATTCACTTCAATGACCAAATTTCAATTCAGAAACCAAGTGCACTTGGCTGTTTGTAACATAGACAACATGACAAAATGGCCCTTAGGAGGAAAAATGGGGCATTGAGGAGAAGTGAAATGTTTGCTTTTGGTCACCTCCACAATTGTTAGAAAAACAGGTTGAAAGGATTCTTAAAAGGTGGCTGAAGTAATGGTGTGGCATAACACTTCAGACAGCACAAAGTGGAAGACCACTTTCTCGTGGAAGAAAAAGACATTCCTTATTTCTGAAAGAACTGGGAAACAGAAGAGGGAATGAAATCTGACTTGGGAGCTATTTCCTATTTGTTGAGGATGTTGCTTCATCACAGTCTTGGTTTAGAGTAGAAGCTCTTCATCAGGAATAAAGGATGGCCCAAGGGGGCTGAGAGATAAATGGGAAGGAAGTGGGGCTAGAGGGAAGGCAGCTAGGAGTGCAATAGGTAGATGGAGGTAGGGATTGATGGTGATAGGTCAGAGATGAGGGTGGAGCAAATAGGTGAGAAGCAAGGTGGACAGGTATGACAGGACAAGAGGTTGGTGTCGAATTGGAAGGTTGGATCTGGGACAAGGTGGGGGAGAGGAAATAAGGAAACTGATGAAATCTGCATTGATACCATGTGGTTGGAGGGTCCGAAAAAAGTAATTGAGGTATTTCCTACAAGTGTCGGGGAGCAAGAATTTGGCAGTGGAGGAGGCCCAGGACTTGCATGTCCTTGGTGGAATGGGAGGGGGAGTGTCTTTTCGATTTAGAGTCCAAGAGTTGTTCCCTGAAATGTTCTGCTCATTGGTGTCCAGTTTCCCCAATGTGGATGAGACCATATTGCGAGCAATGGACATAATCTTATAAATAGATTGCATAAATCTTAGCCTGCCAGAGTTATTTTCTTTAATTAAATTAAAGAATTTTTTTATTCAATTGGATGACTGCATGAAACGGTTTGTTGGTCAGATTTGAATCATTACACGCAAATGAAACGATGCCATGAATATCAGTGAACTGCTCTTTTTGTTCAAAACCACAAGTTCTTGATTTATTTTCACAACTTACTGGTATTCACACCTGCACATTCAATGTCAAACTCTGACATCAGAAATGAAATCACAGCATTAATTTTGACTTACAATATTCGAACAAACAAATTAAGAGAACACAGTGAATAAATACCAAGTCTGATTAATATGAAATTAAATTTGCCAAAAAAAATATAAAATCAAGATGGGAGATAAGAAATGGTGGAAGGGCAGAGGGCAAGAAATGCAGCATCATTGAAAGTGCTCCTCCAGAGAGTGCATTTTACCAACCACCACTGCTAAATATAAACACTCTGATATGATCCTCCGGTTTTAATGTAAGCCATAGCCCCATACAGTAGGTACCATTGAAATAAGTTAACAGATACAAGCCTTGAGCAAATCCAACCTCCAGCCTTACCCCACCCCCCCCCCCCCCCCCCCCCCCCCCCCCCGCTTATTGGAGCTTGGACCTTCCTCCAGCTCCAGGGGGTTGTTGAACTCCTGGGCTCCAGCGGCCGCTCCTCCACTGAAGAAGCTTTGGGAAGCAGATGCAAAGGTAAGATACAGAACAGAGAACCTTTGTATATGAAAGCAGCTTACAGAGACATTGAGCAATAGCATGACATGGTATGTACCCATCGACCTCTGGGTTATCTACCCAGCACACTCACGCAGCACTACTCTACTTCTGTGCTCCCAGCAGCTGGATCGTGGATCAGTTTAAAGTAGGTCCTATATCTCTGATTACATCGGTACACAAGGCAGTGAAGAAAGGTTTCAGCACACTGGCCTTCATCAATTAGGGAATTGGGTATAGATGTTGGCAAGTTATGTTGTAGTTATACAGGACGTTGATGAGGCTGTACCTGGAATATTGTGATCAGTTTTGGTCCCCTTGGTGTTCTGACTTCTGACTTCTTCAACTCTGGGTTTGTGTTGACCTTGATTGGATATTTTGTCCCACTCAGCATGTTTAAACAGTATCTCTCAGAGGGATTCATCTGAAACTTTTCAGGAGATGAGCTCAACAAGATTGAACTATTCAAAGTTACTTAGACTCTATTTTAAACTTACATCCGGACCAGTAGTCAGAGACACGTACAGCATGGAAACAGACCCTTCGGTCCAACTTGTCCATGCTGACCTGATATCTTATATTAATCTACTCCCATTTGACAGATTTATCTACTCCCATTTGACAGCACCTGACCGATATACTCTGGCAGCTCATTTCATATAAGTACCACACTCTGATTGAAGAAGTTGTCCCTTTAATATATTTCGCCTCTTACCCTAAACTTATGCCCTCCAGTTCTGGACTCCCCCACACCAAGGAAAGTACATTTTCTATTACACTGTCCATGCCCCTCATGATTTTATAACCGCTATTAGGTCCCTTCTCTGCCTCCGATGCTCCAGTGAAAACAGCCCCACGCTATTCAGCCTCTCCCTGTAGCTCAAACCCTCCAACCCCCAGCAACATTCCTGTAAATCGTTTCTCATGGAGAAGTCAACGTTTCAGTCCTGAAGAAGGGTTAATACCCAAAACGCTGACTACTCCACATCCTGGTGCTGCCTGGCTTGCTGCATTCTCCCAACCTCCTGCTTGCCGACTTCGGGTTGCAATATGTAGTGGCTCAGTGATTACCACTGCAACCTCACAGCGCCTGGGACCCAGGTTTGATTCCAGCGTTGGGTGGCTGTCTGTAAGGAATTTGCACTTTCTCCCAATGTCTGAGTGAGTTTTCTCTGGGTGGTCCTTTTTCCTTCCATAAACCAAAGATGTGCAGGTCATGTGGATTGGCCATGCTTAATTGCCCATAGAGTTAGGTATATTAGTCAGAAGGAAATGGGTCTGGATGGGTTACTCTTCAGGGGGTTGGTGTGGACTTGTTGGGACGAATGGCCTGTTTCCGCACTGTAGCTAATCTCATCCAATACTTTTGTTACTAATGAATGGCAGAGTAGGCCAAATGGACTAACTTCTGCTCCGATGGTCTCGCGGTCTTAGGGTTCTCTGGATCATTTCATTGGCAATGTGCAGTCTCGAGCTCAATGAGCAGCAATGTCCACTGAAGGCAATGCTCATAGAATCATAGAACTCCCACAATGTGGAAACAGGTCCTTCAGCCGAACACATCTGCACTGATCTTCCGAAGACTAACCCACTCAGATCCATTTTCCTACCCTCCATAAATTGCACACAGAGCCCCAAGTGTGGAATTATTCCTGGGTTCCTGGTGCCATGAGGAAGCAGTGCTAACCCTGAGCCACCATGGGGTTGTGGTTGTGGGGTGTAGGGGAGGCAACTGCAGTCCAGCAGAAAACAAAAACAGCCCACCTACTCTCCCACTGCACCCACTGGCAGGAGGTTCAGTCCTGGGAGGTGACTGAAGGCATCATCACCGGTAGGATCTGATTGCTGGGAGAGCTGGTGCCCCCACTGGTGCTTCCGCAAATTGTAGGAAAACATGAACCTCTTCCCACACTCGGGCCAGCTGGAGGGCATCTCCCCGGTATGGGCACATTGGTGTTTCAGTAGGGCGGTGGAATTGCTGTAGGCCTTCCCGCAATTAGGGCACCAGAATGGCCTCCCCCCCTCCGCCACTGACCTACCCCCCCAACACCCCCGTGCGGTCCAGCTGGTGATTCAGCAGTGTGGAGGAGCGGGTAAAGACATTCCAACATTCAGGGCAGGAGAACGGCTTCTCCCCGGTGTGGGTGGACTGGTGCCTCAGCAGGGAAGAGGAATTGCTGAAGGCCTTCCTGCACATAGGGCAACTGAACGACCTCTCCCCCATGCGGACACACCAATGGGCCAGCAGGTCGGAGGGAAGAGCAATGCCCCTCCTGCAGTTGGGGCAGAAGAACGGCCTCTCAGTGTGGACCAACTTGTGTCTCAGCAGGTGGGAAGAACTGCTGAAGGCCATCTCGCACTTGGGGCCGGAGAACAGCCTTCCCTGGTGTGGGCCAACTGGTGCGTCAGCAGGACAGAGGAATCACTGAAGGCATTCCCACACTCAGGGGAACAGAAGAGCCTCTTCCCCTCTGTGGGCCCATTTGTGCTTCAGACCCCTTTCAAATTTCGCAATATCCTTCTGAGATGAGGGAGACCAGAATTGCACACAATATTCCAAAAGTGGTTTCACCAATGTCCTCTACAGCCACAACATAACTTCCCAACTCCAATACTCAGTTAGAGGATTGAGAAAGTTTTCAAAACACACAAAAAATAAACAGAAAAGACTGTAGAGACAAACCAAATTTTTGAGAGTGAGCTTGGAAGCATCACCGAGAAATCGGCAGAATGGGTTTATTGGGGACGCGTTCTCCTTAAATACACTATATACATATTCCTCTTGTGCTCTTCCTAGTTTCTCTGTGCTGCAGTGTGTAGTGGCTCGTTGAAATAATGTCCTGATGCAGCTTCGTTTGTGGGTGGTGGAATGATTGCTTCTGTGGTTAAGTATTTGGTTTGTGTGTGTTGTTTTTTCTGTAGATGCTAGTTTGAAGTTCCCCATTGACTGTTCGCTCTACTGTTACATCTAAGAATGGCAGTTTATTGTTGTTCTCCTCCTTTTCAAACCAGGAGCCCCCCTCAGGCCATAGTCTCACTACTTGGAACACCAATATACAGACTAGTCAAAGGCCTCCACTGAGGACTAAAACACCAAGTCGAAGATTCATGCCACTCCATTTACTCCATCCAAGAATTCCTGAACACCAAAGACACGAAGATCGAAGAGGATGGAATAATGTTGTCCTTTGACATAACAGCCCTGTTCACATCCATTAACATCAACATGGCCAAAGAAAACTGAAGACACTACTCGAAGAACCAAAGACACAAACACAGCACCAACTTCATCAGCAAAGATAACACTGTCAACCTCGTGGTTACCACCCACTTCATATTCAGTAACAAGCCCGACAAACAAATCAACGAATACCCATGAAACACTTCTGTCATCAAAAAATGAAACAAATTAGAGGAAACCTACAACACCATCAACAATCTCCTTCCTGGCATAAAATTCACAAAAGAGGAGAACAACAACAAATTGCCATTTCTGGATGTCACAGAAGAGCGAACAGTCAATGGTAAATTCAAAACAGCCTCTGCAGGAAAACAACACACCCGAACCAAGTACTTAGCTACAGAAGTAATCATCCCTACACGTACAAACAAATCTGAACGAGGACACTATTTCAACGAGCCACGACACACTGCAGCAGCCAGTAACTACGAAGACCAATAAGTAACTGTACAGCGCATTTAAGGAGAATGGGTAGCCAAAAAGCACACTGAAAATTGCTTCCCTGACCGGCAATTAAACCCGGGCCGCAGCTGTGAAAGCGCTGAATCCTAACCACTAGAGCACCAGGGAGATATGGACGGAGCGTGACAGCTCTACTGAAAATTGGTTTCCTGCCCGGAAATCGAACCTGGGTCACGGAAGCTCGAAGGCTAACACTAATGTCATTCCTTGTATCCATTGCTCCCGATGCGGTCTCCTCTACATTGGGGAGACTGGAGCCTCCTCGCAGAGTCAAGTCATAGCGCTTGAGGGAACATCTCCAGGACACCCGCAACAATCAACCCCATTGTCCTGTGGCCCAACATTTCAACCTCCCCTCCCACTCTGCCAGGGACATGCAGGACCTGGGCATCCTCCATCGCCGCTCGCTCCCCACCTGATGCCTGGAGGAAGAACGCCCCAACTTCTGCTTCGATACATTCAACCCCAGGACATCACTATGGACTGCACCAGTTTCCTTATTTCCCCTCCCCCCACCTTACCTCAGTTCCAACCTTCCAGCTGAACGCTGTCCACAGGACCTGTCTTACCTGCCAATCTCCCTTCCCACCTATCCGCTCCACCCTCCTTTCTGACATGTCACCTCCGTCCCCACCCCCATTCACCTATTGTACTCTTTGCTACTTTCGGCTCAGCACTCCCCAATTTATCTCTCCACCCTGGAAGCGTCCTGCCTCTATTCCTGATGAACGGCTTTTGCCCGAAACGTCGATTTTCCTGCTCCTCGGAAGCTGTCTGACCTGCTGTGCTTTTCCCTCACCACTCTGATCTAAACTCTGGTTTCCAGCATCTGCAGTCCTCACTTTTGCCTACCCAATAAACCCAATGTGACGATTTCACATCAACAAACTGACACAAGCAGACACAACGTCTGCAGAAACCCTAGCACATTACTTTACATTAACAACATCTGGGAAATGATGTCCAGACAACTCAACCCTCTCAGCATCATGGTAGCCCACAAACCTACCAACACACTTAAACAGCGGGTAATGAACCTGAAATACCCGATACAAACAACCAGCAAACGAATGTTATTTACAAAATACCATACAAGGAAACATATACATGAACTCTGCCTCACAGTTTTCTGTGGCAAGAAATGCTGGGGTGAGATAAGGAAGATTTCTTTTCAGCCAAAACGAATCGGCACTGACTGGACAGCCATTTAAAATCAACGCTCTCTGCCCAGGATGGAAGACCCGAAGGGATGTACAGTTTTCTTATTTCCTGAAGACTTACAAAGCTGAGACTGGGTTTTGGTGTATGTTCCCTTTCCACTCCCAAGAGCCGCAGTGGTTGAGGCGGTGAGTTGGGGAAAGTGAAATGTGCCCGTGAGCAACGTGTGGGTCTCTTTCAGCTTCCCCTCCTCTGACAGCGCTGTGACTTGTCTCAGATGTTCTCAGGGAATTTCCTGACGCGAGACAGTGAAAAGAGGCTCGTTCCTGCAGATCAGGAATTCAAATCGTATGCCGGCTTCAGGACAATGAGAAAGATTATTTGTGGTGTGTGAAGCTGGGAGCTGCATTTCAAACAGGTAGGTGGAGTCAGATGCGTCATCCATTGCGCCCCCGGCCCTGTGCGTACCCAACGCCGCCATGCTGCAGAGTTCTGACGTTAACACGGACATGCACAGCAATGGGAACATTCACAAGAGGAACAGCCAAAGATAATCACCGTCACTGCTTCCCTTCCACAGTCCAACTTTGTGAAGCAGTATCTTTCACTGGCAAATAAAACACCTTTGTCCTCGGGTGCCTGCTTAACTTCGATCACGACTTCAAGTCCCTCACTGTTCGAGTCTTATTTCCAAACTCTTGGCTCATCGCCTCAATAGCAGCTCTTTGGGTATCTGCTTGTTCCACCTCGACAGGCAGTGGGCTACAGATTCCCGACCAGTCCCAATTTGATTGAAATATTTCAACCCCTCCACTGATTTGCATTTTAAAAAAACCGTGGAGCAATCTCCATTTTCTTTTGACGTCGTTTCTCAACTGTAGTCGGCAGGGTTCACCCCTGCGTGGGGGAACCGCAATGGATTTCATGTCCATCGCATTCACCACACGGCCCATCAATACAGAACCACACTGACAGCTTCATTTCCCAGGTCTCTCTGCCTGTGGAGCTGCGAAAGAGTAAATCATTGCTGAGTTTGTTTGAATCCAATCACTTCACAGGTTTCGAAAGGGTTAAATATCTGCAAATGGCGAGTCTGAGTGTTTCATCCCGAAAGATGAAATGGACGTTCAGTTAAAAACAAAAACAGAAATTGCAGGAGCAACTCAGCAGGTCAGGCAGCATCTGTGGAAAGAGAATCAGAGACAACATTTCAGAACTCGTTTTTTTCCTCATCCAGGTACAGCCAAACCTGCTGAGTTTTTCCAGCAGTTTCTCTTTCTGTCTCGGATTCTCAGCATCCGCAGTCCTTTACGGTAGAAATTAAATCAATTCAGAAACCCCTTTGTACTGCCTCAGTGGAAAAGATTTCCGTTTGGGAAACATTTTCCTGAAACCATGAAAAACGTGTACTTTCGCAGCCAAGAAAGCGGTAGGAACGAGAACAAGAAGCACTCCGTCCCTGGGTGGTCGCGAACCACCAACCTTTCGGTTAACAGCCGAATGCACTGACCAATTGCGCCACAGAGACAGGTTCCAGCGCCGCCTGCACAGTGTCTTTGAGGAACCTACTAATCAATTCATAATTCAACCCGCCCCGCCCAAAATTGCCATTGTCTTCTATCAGTTTTACTTTTCCATAATAAAGCCTTTGACATTCATTCTGGAGACATGGGGACAGCCTGATCCCACCATCTGCAGGCACATCCATGTCACGAAGAACGAGCTCTCCTACACCGGGGCCATCGCCCTCCGAGCCTTTCAGTGTTTTGCCTCTTCCCGAATTTTCTCATTGGCCCCGAGCCGAGAATGGGTTTGAATTCCTGATGTGCATAGAATTATTTCAATGTCTCGGGTCAGTTCATGTCCCGAGAATATCAGAGTCAATCAACCTCTTAAACAAGGGGACGGTGTCTGGACTGTCTCTGCTCAGTCGGACAGTTCATCCTTCATTCTCCTCGAATTCCACTTCCCAAAGAGTTTCTAAAGATTCACAAAGCTGGAGACTGGGATTTATGCTTTACTTCCTGAACATTTTCCACCTGCTAACTGACAATATTTTGCCAAAACCTCTTCCCCATTGTAACATTTGCATCATATCCAGGGATGAGCAATTTCCATTTTGTGGAGACATTCCCAAGTTTGGGAATGTTCTCTTTGGAGCAAAGAAGGTTAACTGGAGATTTCCAGGGGCTGTTGGCAATGATGGGAGAAGATGTGGTGGGAATGGGCAGATTAATGATCAGAAGAACCTATTGCCACTGACTAGGGTCAGTTACCAGAGGACAGGGATTGAAGTTCTTTAATGGAAAGCAGCATTTGTGTCGAACAAACACAGTGAATACTGCAGAAAGCCAACGGGTCGAGCAGCATCTGTGGAAAGGTAAACAGCGCCGGCGTTTTGAGTGTGCTACGGTTTTTGTTCAGAACTCAGTTTTTTGCCTCTTCCCGAAGTTGGTCCAGGTCTGTGTCTCAGTTGACAAACACAAGGCAAGTGCAGTGCCGCAATGTGAAATTATAGCCTTTGCTGTTTAAAAAAAAAAGCAGTGCATTGTTTAAATGATGATATATTGGAATGTGGAGAAAGTGAGGACTGGAGATGAAAGTCGAAAAATGTGGCATTGGAAAAGCACAACAGGTCAGGCAGCATCTGAGGAGCAGGACAGGGAACGTTTCGGGCACAGGCCCTTCATCAGGAATGATGTATGGATGCACTAAGGGGTCTCAGAGTCCCTCCACACCAGTCAATGCCAGTTGTCGGGCAGATGCAGCAGGCAATGAGCAAGGCAAGTGGTATATTACGAAGAGGAATTGAGTTCAGAAGTGGGGTCATTGAACATATTCAAGGCGAAGTTCATCTGAGTTTTGAACAACAAAGAAGTGGATGCTTATGGGGGGAGGTAAGAAAATGGTTTTAAGACCAGTACAGGTCAGTCACAGAGTCAGACAGTACTGAACAGACCCTTCATCCAACTAGTCCATGCTGAGTATGTTCTCGAACTGCTAATCAAAGCACTGATAACATGGTAGTCTGGTGTCAGCTCGGATTTCAGGCCCTGATATCTCTGTCCTCTGATCTCCCTGTTTCCACAGAGTTAAATGTTGTCTGTTCTCAGCTCTGCTCGATTTCTGCTGAAGCTTTGACCCCCTTTTACATCTTCTGGAGCAAAAAAATATTCTGAGCCTCCTGGGAATGACACCTTATCTATACCCCTCCTGATTTTAAAAATCTCTAAAGTTATCTGTCAACTTCCTCGGCTTCATTGGAAAAATGTCCCAGCTTCTTCTTAATTCAAACCCTCCATTCCCTGCAACACGCAGGTAAGGTCGGGAATAGGGAATTGCATCAAATTACATAAATGTACTGTCTGAAACAATCTAGCTGTGTTCTGGCCTGAGATATTGAGAGTCCCTGGTGTAAGTAATTACGAATGCAATAATTTTGGTCACAGAATTGAACAATCATTTTGCAACAAAGGGGTCGACTTTGATAAGGAGGTAGTGGTCATTTCTAGGGTAAGTGAACAGTTTGTAGATCAGGGAGATGAAGTTCCAGACACTTGGGAAGGGCAAGAAACGAATTTGATAAATAAGACAAAGAACACGGGAAATCTGAAACAAAAACTGAGAACACGGGAAAAACTCAGCAGGACTGGAAGCGTCTGTGGAGAGAAAGCAGAGTTAAAGTTTCGAGTCCAACAACTCCTCTTCGGGATTCTGAAATAGTTTGTGAGAACCCCTTAAGTCCTCTGCCCAGCTTTAAGACCATAATATACAGGAGCAGGATGAAGCCATTTGGCCCATCGAGTCTGCTCCACCAGTCGATCATGGCTGATATGTTTCTCTATCCCATTCTGCTGCCCTCTCCTCATAACCCTTGACCCTTTACTAATCAAGAACCTATCTCTGTCTTAAATGCCTTAAATGACTTGGCATCCTCAACCCTTCTCCTAGTGGAAACATCATCTCCACGTCCACACTGTCCAGGCATAGAGTAGCACAGCGCTGCCTGACCCACCGTGATCTCCAGCATTTGTTGTTTTCAGGAAGGATTCCAGCATCTCCAACAACGCGCTTCTAAATTTTGTACCCAGTTGGTTAGCTCTCCCTGGATCCCGTGAGATTTAACCTTACTCAACAATCCACTGTGTGGTACAATTAACAAAGTTCCCAGCCCCCACTTCTTTCCGCACACATGGGCAGCACGTTCGATCAGTGGTTCGCACTGCTGCCTTACAGTGCCAGGGATCCGCTTTCGATTCCAGCCTTGGGGCGACTGTCTGTGTGGAGTTTGCACATTCTCCCTGCCGTGTCTGCTGGGTTTCCTCCGGGTGCTCTGGTTTCCTCCCAAAATCTAATGATGTGCAATTTCGGGAGAAGTGGTCATACTAAATGGGCCCATAGTGTGCAGGAAGTGTAGTGGAATGGGATAAGGGAAAGTGTCCACATAGGTTACGCTTTGGATGGTCGGTGTGGACTTGTTGGCCTGAATGGCGTGTTTCCACATTGCAGGAATTCTACGTGGCATTCCCCCAACTCCAGAGTCTCAGCACTCATGGTTTTTCCCATGGATAGTGTGGGGGAGGGAAACAATGTTTTACACGGGAGTAAAGTTCAGTGAGTGTGAAGCTAAAAGTAAACGCATTGCTTCAGCTGTTTTCCCCGGTATACCAGAGGGTGAGGGGTGATCTTACAGACGTTTATAGAATCATGAGAGGCATGGATAGGATAAATGGACAAGGTCATTTCCCTGGGATGGGAGAAGTCCAGAACAGGAGGATAATATGCTTGGGGTGAGGGAGGCAAGTGTAAGGAATGATCAGCCGGTGGAAGTGGTGGATGTAGGTCCAATTATAACATTTAAAAGGCATCTGGATGAGTATATGAATAGGAAGAGTTCAGGGGGTTATGGGCCAAGTGCTGGTAAATGAGACGAGATTAATTTAGGCTATCTGGTCGGCATGGATGAGTTGGACTGAAGGACCTGTTCCTGTGCTGTGTAACTCTATGACTCTGGCTTGCCTGTAATGTTTGCCATGCCTGTATGTTCAGTTTCTGTCTGGTGTCTGTGTCAATGCCTTGATATCTCATTTCCTCCATCTCCCCACTTCCACCTCCCCAGATGTTAACCATTTCGTGTCTGGTTGTTTCTCAAGAGGTTGCATTGAAGGTTCATCCTGAATTGACACTTTTTTTTGCTTCCCAAAATCAGACTTACTCACTCCGAGATGTCGTGAAAGATACTAACTTTCAGGTTTAGGTATCCAAAATTCAGAGGTGTCTATCTTGATGTTTTCACTTTTCGGTCTCAGTAAGATCCTGAATCAGTACCGTCGGGAAAATTAGTTTGAGCGGAGTGAGTATAGAGGGGTGAGCCGGGGTGGGATAGTGCTTTCAATTTTGTGGGGAAAGAAAAGAATGTTCTGCAGAAAGTAGAATTGCTTGTTCGGAATTTCTAACCTGGACTGACAGTAATGACTTTTGTAATCTCATTTTACAGATTATTTGAAGATCTGAAGATGGACGTTTCAATATCAATAGATGAAGAGCTTTGCCTGAAACATTGACTCTGCTGCTCCTCAGATGCTGCCTGATCTGCAGTGCTTTGACTCTGACTCTCCAGCATTTGCAGCCCTCAATTTCACGTCAATGTCTGGCAGTCACTGAATCCATCGGGGCTATAACAATTTTCGACGATGATTCTGTGAGAAGGAACCAAGCTTTTTGGTTCCTCTTTCAGTACGTTTTCAGCATCAGTGAGACTGGAAGAGAGACCCGACTGTTGCAGCACTCTGATTGTGGAGCCAGTAAAAGTTATACGGACTGGGAAGAGGAATTCACGGCAGGGAGGTGCTGTACACGCGTTTGTGTGCAGCTGAAGCTTCGGTCATGGAGAAACCCAAGGAATCCCGTCCCGTGGAGAAACCATGTAAATGTTGCGACTGTGGGAAAGGCTTCCGTTTCCCATCTTCCTGGAGACTCATGGGCGCAGTCACACCGGGGTGAGACTGTTCTCCTGCCCTGAGTGCGGGAAGACCTTCAGCAATTCCTCTGTACTGCAGAGGCACCAGTGGGTCCACACAGCCGAGAGGTCATTCTCCTGCCCCGAATGCGGGAAGGCCTTCAGCTATTCCTCCATCCTACTGACCCACCGCCGGGTCCACATAATAGAGAAGCCCTTCAGCTGCTCCAAGTACGGGAAGGCCTTCAACGATACCTCTGCCCTGCTGAGGCAACATCGGGTGCACACCGGGGAAAGCCCGTTCTCCTGCCTCAAGTGTGGGAAGGGCTTTACCCAGGCATCCCACCTTCGGGTCAATACGGGGGGGAGGCCCTTCCCCTGCCCAGAGTGCGGGAAGGCCTTCAGCAATTCCTCCCAACTGCTGAGGCACAGGTGGGCCCATACCGGGGAGAGGCCATTCACCTGCCCCGAGTGGAAGCGGAGGTTCTCATCATTCTGCACCTTGCAGAAGCGCCAGCGGGCACACCAGTGCTCCCAACAATCTGATTCTGCTGGTGAAGCTGCTGTGGGCCACTGCGAGGACTGAACCCCTGCACATTCTGACAGTGCTTATAGTGGGAGAGTCGGTCGTTTTTTATTTATGTCGTCGTGCTCCCCCACCCCTGCAAGTTTGCTTCCAGTGGGCGCTGCTGCTCGTTGATACCAGCAGCTGTTCTCTTTATTTTTTTCTTGTCCAGTTAAATAATTATTGACTCTGTCTGGGAACGAGCTCCAGTCTGTAAGAAATAGCTGAATACTTCAGGGTGTCCATTCGCATTCAGCAGTGACTTAGAAATTAAATTTACGGTTATGTGCCTGTGAACAACTCATCATCGAAGGATTGCCCAATGGCTTGGCAATCCATTTTTGGAAACGGTTTGCTTGAATTGATAATTTTAAAAATTCTCTTCCCTAATTTCCCCTTAAGTTTCTGTCTCTGAGATGGTGGAGGACTTGATGAAAAGGATTAAATCATTGCTATTAACTGGATCATCTTGTGTAACTTTGCACGAGTAAATTTGCGGTATTCATAATTGTTTGTTTTTGTTTATATTATAATTCCGGTGTGCAAGATCTGTTCATCAAGTGTGGTTCACTTCATGAAACTGCTGTGGGTCTCTCCCAGGATTGAGCCCCTGTGTATTCTGACAGTGTGTGTGCAGTGGGAGAGTCAGTGGGCTTTTTTGTTTTATGCTCTTGCCCCGCCCAGCCCCGTTGCCAACTTTGCTTCCATTTGGTGTTGCTGCTTGTTGAGCCCAGGAGCTGTTCTCTCTAGATCCTACTGTCCAGTTAAAGAATTGTTGGCTCTTTCTGGGAATGAGTCCCAGCTTGTAAGAAATGGCTGAATACTTTGGGGTGTCTATTCACATTCAGCAGTGGCTTTTAAATTAGATTTACAGTTACGTGTCTTTGAAACAGTCATAGTCCAAGGATTGCACAAAGGCTTGGCAATCCATTGTTGGAAACTGTTTGCTTGAATTGGTAAGTTTAAAACAAAAATTCTTTTTTAATTTGCCGCTTAAGTTTCTGTCTCTGAGATGGTGGGGGACTTGATCAAAGGTTTTAAATAATTGCTATTAATTAGATTATCTTCTTTAACTTTGCCCTCGAAAATTTACTATATTTAGAATTGTTGGTTTTTGTTTAAATTATAATGTTGATGTGCAAGATCTGTTCTTCATCAAGTCTGGTTCGGAACAGTTGAGAAATTGAGGGACATTGCATGTTTTAATTTCACTCTGTTGTGAATGTAGTGACATTCATTTGTATTGGGTTGCTTACCCTTAGTTGTCGTGTCTTCCACCCCAACTATTCACTATGGTAGTGAGTTCCGCAGTCTCACCACACTCTGAGGTTTTTCATGAAATCCTTAGTAGAGAATTGTAAGGGAAAATGTTGACAAGGGCAGAATATAGGGTCTTAACTGCAAAAGCCAGGAAGACATTCGACAATGTAAAACCATGACAATGTCGGGGATAAATAAGGAACTTTGACAGCAATGAAGAGGTCACATGTCAGAGTTCAAGATAATGGTCGTGACAAAAAGAAAAAGTACTCTGCAGATATTGGATATAGTAATTAAGCAAGTTTCTAGATGCTGTAGTTGGTTGAATACGATAACGTAAGAGATGAAATAACCAAAACCACGAATGTAATTTGATGTCGGTAACCATAAAGCAAGTGCATACTATTGATTGATATAGGCCAATTGCGTGCAAGTCGGTCATTCAGCCCATCGAGTCAACATTGACTGACCGTCCCACCCAGACCCAGTTCGTTACCCTATCCCTATAACCCTGCATCCCCCATGGTCAATCCACCCTCACCTGCACATCCGTTGGACTGTGGGAGGAGGCCACAGCAGCAGAGGAAGCCCACGCAGACACAAGGGGAGAATGTGCAAACTCCACACAGACAGTCGGCCCGAGGGTGGGATCAAACCCAGGTCACTGATGCCGTGAGGCAGCAGTGCTAACCACCGTGCCACCACCACATGCTGCTATCTTAAAAAGTGAATTTCAAAGACTCGAGACCACTTGAGAGAAAAACAAAACTCTCCTATCTTAAATGAGAGACTAGTCTCTGGCTAGAATTGAGTTGACATTACATTTACATTAAGTCCTCTCCAGATGTTATACAGCTCCATCGGATCATCTGTTTCTTCAAAACTCAAACTGATACAAGCCCAGCCTGACATCCCCTTGTCCCTGATTATAAGTTGAGTAAATGAGCGACTCTCGACCTCACTGGCATGACAAAGGATGCCCTCAATCCAAGTTGACCTTAACTGTCTAACCTCTTGACCCCACGCCACAATGTGGTCAGCCGCAACTCAGCCCTGAACGAGAGCAGAGGAACTGAATAGACAGCAGTGAGGTGGACATTGCATTCCCAGAGAATATTATTCACATGAGAATGTTGTTCAGCTCACATTCGGATCACTGCAGGGACTATGTCTCCTGTCATTTAAATATCTTTGATCCCAAGAACAGTCTCGTTTTGTTGTACATTGTGTGTGTTTTAGCCGTGTTTCACGACAAGATTTTCTGTTACTGTGATTCCCATTAGGAAGTGTGAATTTAGTACCAGATGATACTTCAGTTCTGAATTTTCCTTGAGGATTGGTGTAGGACGTACTAAGTGCCAGTCCGAATGGAAGAAGCTCTACTGTTTATTTAACCCTCTGCTATCATTGTCCTGGGACTGTATTAATGGGGAAGTGTAGAGGAAGATTGACTCTGTATCTAACCCAATGCTGTTTCTGTCTTGGCAGTGTTTGTTGGGAACAGTGTTGAGGTAGCTTCACTTGAAATTGAAGAGTAGAGGAAGCTTTATTCTGATCGTCATCCCATGCTGTCCTTGACCTGGGAGGTTTAGATGGCATCTATAATTGAAGTGAATACAGACTTGGCTGTGGGAGTGGAGGGTACTTCTACCTGAGCACACCCATCTTTGAGATTGCTGTGCTGATCAAGACAATCTCAGACACCTTCATGCACTTTTCCAACCAACCACAGGGTGGTTAAGGATGGGTATAAATGCTGGCATTGCCAGCGATGCCCACACCCCATGCATGAATAAATACTTTATGTTTAAAAGTTACATTCACGTTCCAAACCCTCTAATGTATGATTACTTACATGGAAAATTCCTGTCTGCTGGAATTCCATTTTAAAACATAGGAATGTGTCAACCATGTAGAAATATAACAAGAACAACAAATGGAGAATTTAACAGGTAATGAGCAGGACCAGAATGCTGAGTCAGCCTGACCCCCAAGGCTGAGAGAGTTCTCCCAGATGTTGAAGTTACACCAGTGCCTTTTACTCTTGCAGCTTCCCCAAAAGTTTGTCCCTGATGTAAGATCATTCAATGACCCGAAGTACGAACTGTTTTTATCTCGACAGCTGCTGCCAGATTTGCTGAGTAATTCCAGCCCTTCTGTTCTACCCTTTTATGGGATTTGAGCTTCCCTAAGTCAGTGTAATGATGAACTGCAGATGATGGAGATCTGAAACACAAAAGTGCATCAAATGCTGGAGAAACTCAATAGGACTGGCAGCACATGTGGAGAGAGAAACAGAGTTAGCATTTCAAGTGCTGTGACCCTTCTTTACAACTGTTCTGGACTCAGGCCAGGATATTGACTCTGTTTCTTTCTCTCTCTCTCCACCAGTGTTGCCAGACTGGCTGAGTTTCTCCAGCAATTTCTGTTATGACACTTTTACAAGGTTGATGTTTGTTATCCATCCCTAAGTGCAAGGTGTCTTGCTTGTGCCAATTCAGAGGGCAGTTTAAGAGTCAACCACATTGCTGTGTGTATGGAGTCACATGTAAGACTGACCATGCAAGGATGGCAGTTTCCCTCCTGAAAGGACATTGGTGAACATGGGTTTTTATGACAATTGACGTCAGTGCCATCGATACCATACTGAGACTAACTTTGTGTTCCCCATTTATGATTTGAATTATTCACATCTCACCTCTTGCTGTGGTGGGATTTGAACTCATGTTCCCTGGATTATTCATCCTGTGACATTATGACTACACTGTTGTTTCCCATTCTTTGCTGTTTTGTGTTTGTTGTTCACGTCTTTGTCTTCTGATGTTTGGGAAATTTAACCTGTTTAAAAGATTGCCCTAAACTTGTCCCTTTGACCAAGTCTTTGGTCACCTGTCTCATCTGTGCTCCGGTCTTGTGATTTTTAAAGGAATTCTCATTATGTTCATGTGAAGCACTTTGACATAGTTAACTGTACCACAGGTATTATTTGAATGCAGCTTGTGTCCCTATCTTAATATCTGAAAGTACAGGGTCATATTTTAAATGGCGAAGACAAACATGAGGATGATTTCTTTTCTCTCTGAGGGTTGTGTATCTTCTTCAAAAGGCAGTGGATTCAAAATCTTTAAGGCAGAGGTAGCTAGGTTCTTGATAACCAAGTGGATGAGAGATTGTCGGGGATGTGTTGGAATGTAGAGTTGAGGTTGAATTCACATCAGCCATGATATTATTGAATGTTGCAGCAGGCTCGAAGTGCCGAGTGGCCTACTCCCGCCCATTATATGTTTGTATCAAGCAGTCTGTGTCTCCCCTCTTATAGCTATGAACTGGGTAATTCCTTTCCAATATTGCCCCTTGTAGACAGTTAATTTCACACCGATGGCCCCCTATTGGGAGCAGGCACATTGTAGTAATTGCAGTATTTCTTGTGTTAATTTTGTTGCTTCTTACTAAGTGTTCCTGAGAATCTACGAAATAAAAACCAAAACACTTGTATTATTATCGCACCAATGGAAATGTTGTTTCGGATGTATCATTGTTGAATTAGCCATTCCCATCTTTTCCAGAATTCCGTGTTTAAAGCCCTCGAGTCTAGCTTCTGCCCCTGAAACAGTTCTTATCAAGGCCATGTTTGACATCCTTTGTAACGGTGATATGGATGAACATTCCCTCGTCGACCTGCAGACAGCCTTGATCAGGGTTAATGACAGTACTGACCCTCTCCAGCATGACTCTATCCTCTGGGAGGGTCTGCTTTTAGCGTCTTCCATTCTAATTTGTTTAAAAGTAGCTGCTGGTTTTGGCATCTATACTGATGATATCCAACTGTGCCTGAACACCACTTCTCTCCCAACTCCTCTATCATTCATTATTTACCAATAATTTATCTGAATGCCTGCCCAATTTCCAGCTTTGGATAACCATAAACATTCCCTTAGTTAAATATTATGAAGTGTGAAGCCAATGTTTTAGTCCCCAAGTTCGACCTGAGCCCACGTCCCCCCTCCCCCCGCCCCCCCCACCCCAGTAACTCTGTTGACAGCCTTCATGTCACTTTAAAGCTAGGATCGATAGATTTTTGAAGAGTCGGGGAATGAAAGGTTAAAGGAAAAGGGCATGAAAGTGAATGTGGGGAATACCAGATCACCCAGAATCCTACTGAATGGAGAAGCAGGCTCAAGGGGCTGAATGGCATATTCCTGTTCCTACTTCTTCTGGTTCCCGAGCCCTTCCCTCTGATACAGTACACTGACTTCAGTGTGTGCCTTTACTGAGAGTGCTGATGTTCCCTTGTGTAATATCAACAACTTAGCAGCTGCTGAAACCTCTTTCTCCTTTGTTACCTCTGAACACAATAAGCCAATGTCTTCAGGGGAGGCGATGGCTGACTTTATTGTCACCAGACTATTCACCCAGTTAATGTTCTGGGGACCTGAGTTCAAAACCTGCCACGGCAGATGGTGGAATCTGAATTCAATATAAATCTGGAATTAAGAGTCTAATGATGAAATCGTTGTGGTTTGTTGTAAAAACCTATCTGGTTTCCTGCTGTCCGAACCTGGTCTGATCTACATGTGATTCAGATGCGCTGTCAGCTGGTTGAAACTTCACTGCCCTTTCAATCAAAACCTCCACTATAACCTCCCGACTTTTATACTCCATTTAAAGGCCAATCTCCCTTTTGCCTTCCCTATTAGTCACTGTGCTCCCAGAAGCAGGATTGTGGATCAGTTTAAAGTCGGTCCTATATCTCTGATTACATCGGTACACAAGGCAGTGAAGAAAGGTTTAGGCACACTGGCCTTCATCAATTAGGGAATTGAGTCAAGATGTTGGCAAGTTATGTTGTCGTTATACAGGACGTTGATGATGCTGCACTTGGAATATTGTGATCAGTTTTGGTCCGCTTGGTGTTCTGACTTCTGACTTCTTCAACTCTGGGTTTGTGTTGAACTTGATGGGATACTTTGTCCAACTCAGCATGTTTAAACAGTATCTCTCAGAGGGATTCATCTGAAACTTTTCAGGAGGTGAGCTCAACAAGATTGAACTATTCAAAGTTACTTGGACTCTATTTTAAACTTACAACAGGACCAGTCGTCAGAGACACATACAGCATGGAAACAGACCCTTTGGTCCAACTTGTCCATGCTGACTTGATATCCTAAACTAATCTAATCCCATTTGACAACACCTGACCCAAATCCTGTGACACCTGACCCAAAACATGAACCTCATTTCATATAAGTACCACCCTCTGCAGAAGAAATTGTCCCTTTAATATATTTCGCCTCTCACCCTACACCTATGCCCTCTAGTTCTGGACTCCCCCATCCCAGGTAAAAGACCTTGTCTGTTAACCTGTCCATGCCCCTCATGATTGTATAACCTCTATTAGGTCACTCCTCTGCCTCTGATGGTCCAGTGAAAACAGTCCCAGCCTATTCATCCTCTCCCTGTAGCTCAAACCCTCCAACCCCCAGCAACATTCCTGTAAATCGTTTCTCACAGAGAAGTCAACGTTTCAGTCCTGAAGAAGGGTTAACGCCCAAAACACTGACGACTCCACTGGTGCTGCCTGCTTTTCTGCATTCTCCCAACCTCCTGCTTGCCTACATCGGGTTGCAACATGTAGTGGCTCAGTGTTTACCACTGCAGGCTGACCGTGCCGGGGACCCAGGTTTGATTCCAGCCTTGGGTGGCTGTCTGTGAGGAGTTTTCATATTCTCCCAGTGTCTGCGTGGGTTTTCTCTGGGTGGTCCTGTTTTCTTCCATAAACCAAAGATGTTCAGGTCATGTCGATTGGTCATGATTAATTGCCCATAGATTTAGGTACATTAGTGAGCGGGAAATGGGTCTGGATGGGTTACTCTTCGGAGGGTCGATGTGGACTTGTTGGGACAAATGGCCTGTTTCCACACTGTAGCTAATCTCATCTGCACTACTTTTGTCACTAACGAATGGCTGAGTAGACTCGATGGGTCGAATGGCCTAACTTCTGCTCCAATGCTCTTGCGGTCTTACGTTTCTCTGGATCATTTCATTTGGCAATGTGCAGTCTCTGGCTCAATGAGCAGCAGTTTCCAATGAAAGCAAAGCTCATATGATGGTTGAACTCCTACAGTGTGGAAACAGGTCCTTCAGCCCAAAACATCTGCACCGATTCTCCAAAGACTAACGAAGTCAGATCCATTTTCCTACCCTCCATAAATTGCACACAGACCCCCAAGTGTGGAAGTATTCCTGGGTTCCTGGTGCCATGAGGCAGCAGTGCTAACCGTGAGCCACCATGGGGTTGTGGTTGTGGGGTGTAGGGGAGGCAATTGCAGTCCAGGAGAAAACAAAAACAGCCCTCCTACTCTCCCACTGCACCCACTGTCAGAACTGGCAGGAGGTTTAGTCCTTGAGGGTGACTGAAGGCAGCGTCACCGGTGGGATCTGATTGCTGGGAGCGCTGGTGCTCCCGCTGGTGCTTCCGCAAGTTGCAGGAAAACATGAACCTCTTCCCACACTCGGGCCAGCTGAAGGGCCTCTCCCCAGTGTGGACACACTGGTGCTTCAGCAGGGTGGAGGAATTGCTGAAGGACTTCCCGCACTCAGGGCAGCAGAAAGGCCTCCCCCCTCTGCACCCCATCCCCCCGTGTGGACCAACTGGTGCTTCAGCAGTGTGGAGGAGCGGGTAAAGCCCTTCCGACATTCGGGCAGGAGAATGGCATCTCCCCGGTGTGGACGGACTGGTGCATCAGCAAGGGCTGAGGAATTGATAAAAGACTTCCTGCACTTAGGCAACTGAACGACCTCTCCCCCATGTGGACCCACCAATGGGCCAGCAGGTCGGAAGAAAGAGAAAAGCCCTTCCTGCAATCGGGGCAGAAGAACGGCTTCTCCTCAATATGGACCCACTGGTGTCTCAGCAGGTGGGAAGAACTGCTGAAGGCCATCTCGTACTTGGGGCTGGAGAACAGCCTTCCCCGGTGTGGACAAACTGGTGCGTCAGCAGGGCAGAGGAATCACTGAAGGCCTTCCCACACTCAGGGCAGCAGAAGGGCCTCTTCCCCTCTGTGGACCCATTGGTGCTTCAGAACCCTTTCAAATTTCACAATATCCTTCTGATAGGAGGGAGACCAGAATTGTACACATTATTCCAAAACTTTTCTTAAAAATGTCCTGTACAGCCACAACATAACCTCGCAACTCCAATACTCAGTCAGAGGATTGCGAAAGCTTTCAAAACCCACAAAAAACAAACAGGAAAGAATGGAGGGATAAACCGAATTTTTGAGAGTCACCTTGAAAGCATCAATGAGAAATCGGCGGAGGGGGTTTATTGGGGACCCGTTCTCCTTAAATACACTATATACGCATTTCTCTTGTGCTCTTCATAGTTTCTCTGTGCTGCAGTGTGTAGTGGCTCGTTGAAATAATGTCCTGATGAAGCTTCGTTTGTGGGTGTTGGGATGATTGCTTCTGCAGTTAAGTATTTGGTTTGTGTGTGTTGTTTTCCTATAGATGCTAGTTTGAAGTTCCCCATTGACTGTTCGCTTTTCTGTGACAACAAGGAATGCCACGTTGTTGTTGTTCTCCTCCCCTTCAAACCAGGAGCCCCCCCTTAGACCATAATCTCACTACTTGGAACACCAAAATACAGACTAGTCAAAGGCCTCCACTGAAGGCTAAAACACCTAGTCGAAGATTCACTCCACTCCATTTACTCCATCCAACAATTCCCGAACACCAAAGACACTGAGATAGAAGGGAATGGAATAATGATGTCCTTTGACATAACAGCCCTGATCACATCCATTAACATCAACGTGACCAAAGAAAACTGAAGACACTACTCGAAGAACCAAAGACACAAACACAGCATCAACTTCATCTGCAAAGATAGCACTGTCAAGCTCGTGGAACTGTGCCTTACCATCCACTTCATATTCAGTAACAAGCCCTACAAACAAATCAACGAAATACCCATGAAACCACCAGTATCAGGATTCCGAGCAGAAGCAATAATGCAGAGACTCGAACAAACAGCCCTTCCAACGATCCAACCCAAACTTTGAGTCCGCTTCAGCGATGACACTTTTGTCATCAAAAAATGAAACAAATTAGAGGAAACCTACAACACCATCAACAATCTCCTTACTGGCATAAAATTCACAAAAGAGGAGAACAACAACAAAGTGCCATTTCTAGATGTCACAGTAGAGCGAACAGTCAATGGTAAATTCAAAACAGCGTCTCCAGGAAAACAACGCACGCGAACCAAGAGGTTAACGACACTGCAGCACCCAGGAACTACGAAGATCAACGAATAACTGGACAGAGCATGTAAGAAGAACGGGGAGCCTATAAACCCCCCGAAAACGGTTTCCCTGACCGGGAATCGAACCCGGGCTGCGACGGTGAGAGCGCCGAATCCTAACCACTAGACCACCAGGGAAATGCAGGCAACCGTGGTAGCTCTAGTGAAAATTTCTTTCCTTCCCGGAAAGCGAATCCGGGCCGTGGTCGGTCGAAGGCTTTCACCTGTGCATCCAACAATGTCATTTCTTGTATCCATTGCTCCTGATGCGGTCTCCTTTACATTAGGGAGACTGGAGACTCCTCGCAGAGTCAAGTCACAGCGCTTGAGGGAACATCTACAGGATACCCGCACCAAACAACCCCATCGCCCTTTGGCCCAACATTTCAAACCCCCTCCCACTCTGCCAGGGACATGCAGGTCCTGGGCCTCCTCCATCGCCGCTCCCTCCCCACTCGATGCCTGGAGGATGAACGTCTCATCTCCCGCTTGGGGTAAATTCAACCCCAGGCCATCAATTTGGCCTTCATCAGATTCCTCATTTCCCCTCCCTCCACCTGACCTCAATACCAACCTCCTAGCCCAGCGCTGTTCGCATGACCTTGCCTACCTGCCAATCTCCATCCCCACCCATCCGCTCCACCCTCCTCTCTGATCTGTCACCTCCATCCCCAGCCCCATTCACCGATTGTACTTTTTGCTACCTTTGGCCCCGCACACCCCACCCCCAATTTATCTCTCCAATCTGGAGGGGTCCTGCCTCTATTCCTGATGAAGGGCTTTTGCCCGAAACGTCGATTTTCCTGCTCCTCGGAAGCTGAATGACCTGCTGTGCTTTTCTAGCACCACTCTGATCTAAACTCTGGTTTCCTGCCTCTGCAGTCCTCACTTTTGCCTACCCAATAAACCCAGTGTGCCGATTTCACATCAACAAACTGACACAAGTAGACTCAACGTCTGCGGTTACCCTTGCGAAATTAGTTTACATTAAAGACATCTGGGAAATGCTGTCCGGACAACTCAACCCTCTCAGCATCATGGTAGCCCACAAACCTACCAACAAACTTAAACAGCGGCTAATGAACCTGAAATACCCGATACAAACAACCAGAAAACGAATGTAATTTACAAAATACCATACAAGGAAATATATACATGAACTCTGCCGCACAGTTCTCTGTGGCAAGAAATGCTGGCATGAAATAAGGAAGATTTTTTCAGCCAAAACGAATCGACACTGACTGGACAGCCATTTAAAATCAACGCTGTCAGCCAACGATGGAAGATCCGAAGGGATGAACAGTTTTCTTATTTCCTGAAGATTTACAAAGCTGAGACTGGGTTTTGGTGTTTGTTCCCTTTCCACTCCCAAAAGCAGCAGTGGTTGGGGCTGTGTGTTGGGGAATGTGAAATGTGCGCATGAGCAGCGTGTGGGGCTATTTCAGCTTCCCCTCCTCTGACAGCGCTGTGAATTGACTCTGATGTTCTCACGGACATTTACTGACACGAGACAGTGAAAAGATTCTCATTCCTGCAGATTAGGAATTGTACCCATACGCCGGTTTCATGACAATGGGAAAGATTAATTGGGATGTGTGAAGAAGCTGTGAGCTGCAGTTGAAACAAGTAGGTGGAGTCAGATACGTCATTCATTGCCCCCATGGTCCTGAAGAAATGTTTGCTTTTGTCTGCTTGAGAGACTTTGGACACTGGTGTGGCAGGGAGAATACTGAGATACCGAGTGAGGGAGATTCAGTGCGCTGACTGTGAAAAGTGCTTCAAACCATTTACTCAGATTGGGGAATTAAAATCACACCCCTCGCGGTGGGAAAGACTATGTCCCCGCTCTGTTTGTAATTTCAAACCCAGAGCAACACAAGGAAAGCTCCACCCAATGGGGAAACCGTGGAAATGTGGGGATTGTGGGAAATGATTCCCTTCCCTATCAGTGCTGGAAACCCACAGACGCATTCACAACGGGGTGAGGCCGTTCACCTGCTCAGTGTGCAGGAAGGGGTTCAGTCAGAGAGAAGCCATTCACGTGCCTCATGTGCAGGGGAGAGTTCACACAGTCAGCTGCACTGCTGACCCACCAGTGGGTCCACACTGGAGGGAGGCCATTCACCTGCTGTAAGTTCCAAAAGGGCTTCACCTGCTCCTCCCACCTGAGGAGGCACCATCGAGTTCACGTGCCAGCGCAAGGGGATTGAAGGAGCGATGGTCAAGTGCTCGGATCAACCCAGCACTGGGGCTTCCCAGGTTCGAATCCCACTGTGGTAGATTGCAGAATTGGAGTTCGGTCATTAATCTGGACTTCATAATCTAAGGATGAAACTACTTTTAGGGGGAAAAAATCACCATCTGATTCACTCATGTCCTTTTTAGTGAAGGAACCTGCCGTTGCGGGAAAGGGTTCACTCAGTCATCCCAGCTGCATGTTTTACCCGGCTGTATCAGGGATCCAGTTACAAACGGACAACTCAGCTGACCAACAAAGTGGGGTGGGGAGAGTGGGTGCATTTTGAGCTGGAGGTGTTTTCTTTAAAAACTACTTTTTGTATGTCTTTTTCCTGGGGAAATCTGAAGCTGTAACAAAATAGGGTCATAGTAAAGGTTACCTGAACTTACCGCCCGGCTTAGACTCTGTGAGGTCCAACAGGTTTTTGTTTTAAAGCTGCTCATTTCTTTCAGCCTCCAGCACTAAAGTCATGTCTCAGAAGGACCAGTGAATGAGTAGCTAATATTGTTACAAATTGTATATTTTTTCAGGACTTCAGGTTCATTGTTTCATTGGCATTGCAAAGTTTACTGGCAACGGTGGGAGGTGTGGGCTGTATTCACTGGAAACAAAGTTTTAAAATCTCACAAACACCAGGGTATATTCTAACAGGTTTATTTGGAAACACTAGCTTTCGAAGTGCTGCTCCTTCTTCAGGTAGCTGTGGTGTAGAATCACAAGACACAGAATATATCGCAAAAACATTAGAGTGTCATGCAACATAAGTGACGTATTGAAGAAACCTAGATTGCTGTTAAATCTTTCATCTTTTAAAATGGGCTGCAGATTTCGGTTCATTAATATGTACATTACAGAACTTCTTTTAAGTCACGTTCTCCAGGAAACTTAATGTTTTCTAAAAGAAGGTAACACCTCACATCAAACAGCGCATGAAAGCGGTGAGGTGAGTCTGTCTGTATCTCAATCTTGAGTCAGACTGGCTCTGTTTCCAAATATATAATCCTGCAAATGCAAATTCACCCCAAATGTGTGAGTGCATGCATGAGAGAGAGAGTGTGTGTATGTGCGTGTGCATGCTGGGTAAAGTGTGTGCGTGATGGAGTGTAATCATGTGTGACGATGTATGCGTGGGTGTGAGTGTGGGGGGCGTGTTAGTGTGTGTCTGAGAGAGAGCATGTCTATCGGAAAGGCTCTGCACGAGCGTGTGAGTATGTAAGTGTGTGTGAGAGAGAGAGTGAGAGAGAGAGAGAGCGTAACCGTGAAGTGGGGTTACCTGTCATGTGACATGAACCCAAGTTCGCGATTGAGGCCATCCTCCTGGTTTCCGAACTTGGCTATCAGCCTCTGCTGGGCCACTAAAAATGGAGAGGGCAGGGTGGGACTTGTCTTTCGATTTGCAGAAGGTGGGACGTTCTGATTGCTGGAAACGAAGGAATACACATACTGGAGGACCTTCGGCACAGAGAGATGGAGCTGGAAGCCAGGCTGCAGACACGTTGGGGGATTCACTGTGGGAACAGGCCTTTTGGCCCACCAAGTCCACACTAACACTCTGAAGAACATACCCCCACCCCCCGACCCATCCGATAACCCCACAGCTAATCCCTGAATTTAGAATGCCCAATCCACTCTAGCCTGCACATCTTTGGAACATGGGAGGAAACCCGAGCACCCAGAGGAAACCGACGCGGACAGGGGGTGGGGGAGGGTTAGGAAAGTGCAAAATGCACACAGTCACTGTGAGGGTGGGATTGAACCAAGGTCCCTGGCGCTGCGAGGAATCCCATCTTCAACTCTCGGCAATCGATCGGCTTCTCCCCAATCCTGGTGACACTCCAATCAGTTTGAGGAATTCACTTTGATTCCATAGAGTTTCCACGGGGCAGGGGTCGTTGTTACTCGGCAGATTCAACGATCCAATGAAGGGCTCGTCTATAGCGAGAACACTAGTCTGCATTTCGCTAAAAGGTTAAACCTCTGTCCGCAATTAGAACCCTTGAGTACTCCCACGCAGGCTGCGTGTATTCACGGGGATTCTCAATGCATGTTGATATTTGAAATCATTTCCTGCAGACATACATTTCCCCTCCTGGATTCAAATACTGCTGATATTCAGGCCCTGACTAAATTTCTTCTCCATGCCGGAAAAGCAAATCCTCCTCCGCTAATAACTTCAGAAAACAGATCACTGCTGTAAGTGCAGTGCAGAAAATAGGATGAAAGAATTTTGGTTTGCACAGAACAGCCTTCTCTTTCTTCTACCTGAAATCTCTGTCTCTCAAATCCTAAACCTTTCAATGTATTCTAACCCAAATTCATCCTTCCATCCTCCTGCCTTTGCCCAGCTCCCCTCTCCTGAAAGTGCTGACCCTCTGTTCAGTTTCTCAGCCACATCTCGCAATCCTTAGTATATAGCCCACATCTTTATTTAGTTTTTAAAACAGAAAGGCAGTGGTTTGCTGATGCCAGGATGTGAGGACGACTGCACTCGCACAGTGTTCCAGACTCGTCTCTCGTGTCATTCCGAAAAGTCTGCACTGCACATGTGCAGAGAAGGGGTTGCTGGGAGTGGGTGGGATGCATTCTCACCTCCCCATCCAATCATCCCCATAGCGTCCCATGTCCATTCTCTCACCGCTGCCCATATCATCCCCTGTCCATTCTCTCTCTCTACCCTAACCTACCAGTCCCTTCTCTCTCTCTCCCACACATGCCACTCTCCCCACTCCGTCCATTCTATCTCTGCACCCTCTGCCCTCTGTCCAGTCCATCATCCACCCTCTGTCCCCATCCATTCCCTTTATCCCATTCATTGTTGCTCTCTTTCTCCACCCTCTACCCCGTCCATTCTCACCCCAATCTTTGCCCCGTCCATTCTGTCCCCACCCACTGCCACCCGTCCAATCTCTCCCCACCCATTGACCCCATCCATTCTCTCCCACCTACTGCCCCGTCCATTCTCTCCCCACCCACTGCCCCGTCCATTCTCTCCCTACCCATTCCCCGTCCATTCTCTCCCACGCACTATCCCCGTCCATTATCTCCCCACCCATTGAACCCTGTCCATTCTCTCCCCACCGACTGCCCCGTGTCCATTCTGTCCTGACCCACTGCTCCCCGTCCAATCTCTCCCCATCCACTGCCCCATGAATTCTCTCCCCACCCATTGCCCCCATCCATTCTGTCCCCACCCACTGCCCCGTCCATTCTCTCTCCCCACACTCTGCAACCAATTTCTTTCACTTCACACTTTGAAATTCCTCATTCTCTCTCTCTCCTCCCCAATCCTCTTCACCACATTCTCTCTGTCTGCTCCCACCCTGTGTACCCCCATGGATTCTCTACCCCCGATGCTCTGCTCTCCTACCCATTCTCCCTCTTTCTCGTCCCCCAGTCTCTGCGCCCCTGGTAAACTCTCACTCTGAGTACCCTCCCCCGTCCTTTCTCGTGCCTCGAGCCCTCTTTGATCGCTGTATCAAACCCTTCTAATGATAGAGAGAGAATGGATGGTGATGGCGACCTGGGGTGGGGGTGGGGAAGGGAAGCATGAGAAATGGCTGACCTTTAACATTGAGAATAGCTAAAATGATGTATTCAGAAACATCAGTAATGTCTGAAAGCACATTCAAATGTTTAAAAAAAGCTGCAGACATCTTTCTGAAACTTGCTTTGAAATCTGTGCAGTTCCGCCACAATTGAGGACAGCTGGTAAACTTGGAATGGCCTATTCCTAGTCTTGTGAAATTGGTTCAGAATATGTAGAAATACAGTCACAGAGTTGTAGAGAACAGAAACAAACCTTTTGGTGCACGCCGACAACATTTCCGAAATTAACCTAGTGATCCATTTGCCAGCATTTGGCCCATATCTCTCTCAGCCCTTCCTATTCATACCTCCATCCAGATGCCTTTTAAATGTTGTACTTCTACCAGCCTCGACCACTGCCTCTGGCAGCTTATTCCAAACGCATGCCACGCTCTGCGTGAAAAAGTTACCCTGTTCGGTCCCTTTTAAACCTTTTCCCTCTCAGCCTAAACACCTCTAGTTTTGGTCTTCCTCCACCCTGGGGAATAGATATACAAAAGTTGAGCTGCCAGACAAAATCATAGAGTCACAGAGATGTCCAGCATGGAAACAGACCCTTTAGTCCAATCCATCCATGCCGACCAGATATCACAACCCAATCTAGTCCCACCTGATAGCACCCAGCCCATATCCTTCCAAACCCTTCCTATTCATATAGCCATCCAAAAGCCTCTAAAATGTGACAATGGTACCAGCCTCCACCGTTTCCTCTGGCAGCTCATTCCATACACGTACCACCCTCTGCGTGATTCAGTTGCTCCTTCGGTCTCATTTCTATATTTCCCCTCTCACGCTAAACCTATGCCCTCTAGTTCTGGACTCCCCGATCACAGAGAAAAACCTTTGCCTATTTAGTCTATCCATGCCCTTCATAATTTTGTAAACGTGTATAAGGTCACCACTCAGCCTCTGATGCGCCAGGGAACACAGCCCCAGTCTGTTCAGCCTCTCCCTCCAACCCTGGCAATATCCTTCTAAATCTTTCTGAACCCTTTCAAGTTTCACAACATCTTTCCGATAGGAAGGAGACCAGAATTGCACGCAATATTCCAACAGTGGCCTAACAAATGTCCTGTACAGCCGCAACATGACCGCCCAAATGCTATACTCAATACACTGACCAATAAAGTAAAGCATACCAAACGCCTTCTTCACTATCCTGTCTACCTGCTACTCCAATTTTAAGGAGCGATGAACCTGCACTCCAAGGTCTCTTTGTTCAGCAACACTCCCTCAGACCTTACGATTAATTGTATAAGTCCTGCCAAGATTTGCTTTCCCAAAATGCAGCACCTCACATTTATCTGAAGTAAACTCCATCTGCCACTTCTTAGCTCCTTGGCCCATCTGGTCCAGATCCTGTTGTAATCTGAGGTAACCCTCTTTGCTGTCCACTACACCTCCAATTTTGGTGTCATCTGAAAACTTACAAACTTACCTTTTATACTCGCATCCAAATCATTTATGTAAATGACAAAAAGCAGAGGGCCCAGCACTGATCCTTGTGGCACCCCACTGCTCACAGGCCTCCAGCCAGAAAAACAGCCCTCCACCACCACCCTCTGCCTTCTACCTTTGAGCCAGTTCTGTATCCAAATGGCTAGTTCTCCCTGAGATCTAACCTTGCTAATGAATCGCCCATGGGGAACCTTGTCGAACGCCTTACTGAAGTCCCTATAGATCACATCTACTGCTCTGCCCTCATCAATCTTCTTTGTTCCTTCTTCAAAAAACTCAGTCAAGTTTCTGAGACATGAATTCCTATGCACAAAGCCATGTTGACTATCCCGAATCAGTCCTTGAATTTCCAAATACCTGTACATCCTGCCCCTCAGGATTCCCTCCAACAACTTGGCCACCACCGTGGTCAGGCTCACCGGTCTACAGTTCCCTGGACTGTCTTTACCGCCCTTCTTAAACAGTGGCACCACATTTGCCAACCTCCTGTCTTCCGGCACCTCACCTGTGACTATCGATGATACAAATAACTCAGCAAGAGGCCCAGCAATCACTTCTCTAGCTTCCCACAGAGTTCGTGGTTACACCTGATCAGGGCCTGGGGATTTATCCATCTTGAACCGTTTCAAGACATCCAGCACTTCTTCCTCTGTAATCTGGACATTTTGCAAGTTGTCACTATCTATTTCCCTTCAGTCTATATCTTCGATATCCTTTTCCACAGTAAATACTGATGCAAAATATTCATTTAGTATCTCCCCCATTTTCTGTGGCTCCACACAAAGGCCGCCTTTCTGATCTTTGAGGGGCCCTATTCTGTGAGGAGAAAGTGAGGACTGCAGATGCACAGTTGGGCCACAACCGAGGATAGCTGTAAGAGTGAATGAGTGAATAAAAGACAAATCCCACCTCGCCCGTGAGGAGAAAGTGAGAACTGCAGATGATGGAGATCAGAGTCGAGAGTGTGGTGTTGAAAAAGCACAGCAGGTCAGGCAGCATCCAAGGAGCCGGAGAATCAACGTTTCAGACATAAGCCCTTCACCTTGCCCTCTCCAGTGTGTGTTGTGAAACTGCTTAACTGCTTAATCATTTCTCGTGGCCGAGCAGAGGCTGATAACAAGTTTGGAACACACGAGAATGAATTCAGCTGAAACGTTGGATTCATGTCTCACTACAGGAGACCCAGCTACACAATACACACAAACCCTATCTCTCTCTCTGTCTCACACACACATACACACACACACACACACACACACACACACACACACACACATACACACACAGACAGACACACACACAGACGTACTCACACGGTCGTGCAGACCCTCTCTGATCGACAGGCTCTCTCTCAGAAACACATTGATAAACCCCTCACACTAACATTCATGCACACACCTTCTCACACAATTATACTCCATCACACGCACACTTTACCCAGCATGCACACATACACACACACACAGATGCTCTGTCTCATGAATGCACTCACACATAGAAGCCTTTGGGGTGAATTGCATTTGCAGGATTATATGTTTGGAAATAGAAAAAGTCTGACTCAAGACTGGGATACAGAACGACTCTAACCTCACAGCTCTCATGCGTTATCTGAACTCAGGTGTCACCTCCCTTTATAAAACATTACGTTACCTGGAGAATGTTACTAAAAAGAAGGTCTAGGATTTACAGATTAATGAACTGAAATCTGCAACCCATTTTAAAAGATGAAAGACTTAACAGGTTTCTTCAATGTATCATTTATGTTGCATGACACTATAATCTTTTACTATCTATTCTGTGTCTTACCATTCTACTCAACAGCGAGCTGATGAAGGAACAGCGCTCCAAAACCTAGTGCTTCCAAATAAACCTGTTGGACTATACCCTGGTGTTTGTGTCATTTTAAAACTTTGTTTCAAGTGAATACAGCCCGCACCTCCCACTGTTGCCAGTAAACCATGCAATGCCAATGAAACAATAAAGCTGCAGTGCTAAAAAATTTACAATTTCGAACAAGACCATCTACTCATTCACTGTTCCTTCTGAGACACGACATTGGAAACTCGGTCCTGGTGGCTGAAAGAAATGAGAAGCTGTTGGATCTCCCAGCTTTCAATGAGAGTTTAAGCCTGACGGTAAGTTCAGGTAACCTTTACTGCGACCCAACTTTGTTGCAGCTTCAGATCTCCACGTCACAAGGCGTACAAATAGTAGCTTTTCTTAAAAAAACGCACCTGAAGCTCAAAGTGCACACACTGACGCCCACTCCTCCCACCACACTTTCTTTATTATTGGTCAGTTGAGTTGTCGATTTGTAACTGGATCCTTCGTACAGCCGGGTAAAGCATGCAGCTGGGACGACTGAGTGAATCCTTTCCGGCAACGGTAATTTCCATCACTGAAAAGGACATGAGTGAATCAGATGGGTTTTTGCCCTCTGAAAATGGTTTCATCCTTAGATTCTGAAGTCCAGATTACTGACCGAATCCCAATTCTGCCATCTGCCGCGACGGGATTCGAACCTGAGAGTCCCCAGAGCTGGGTTGTTCGCGGCGCTCGGCCATCGGTCCTTCCATCCCCCCTGCGATGGCACGTGAATGCGCTGGTGCCTCCGCAGGTGGGAGGAGCAGGTGAAGCCCTTCCGGCACTGACAGCAGGTGAACGGCCTCTCTCCGGTGTGGACCCACTGGTGGGTCAACAGTGCAGCTGACTGAGTGAACCCCCTTCCGTACATGGGGCACGTGAATGGCTTCTCTCACTTGTGGACCCACTCGTGCGTCTCCAGATGGCTGATCCGACTGAAGCCCTTCCTGCACACCGAGCAGGTGAATGGCCACTCCCCGCTGTGAATACGTCTGTGGGTTTCCAACACGGATGGGGAAGGGAATCCTTTCCCTCAGTCCCCACATTTCCACAGTTTCCCCATTGGGGGAGCTTTCCTTGTGTTGGTCTGGGTTTGAAATTACAATCAGAACGGGGACATAGTCTATCCCCACCGTCAGGGATGAGACTTTGATTCCCCCAAGCTGAGTAAATGGTGTGAAGCACTTTTCACAGTCAGCGCACTGAATCTCCCTCACTCGGTGTCTCAGTATTCTTCCTGCCACACCAGTGTCCAAAATCTCTCAAGCAAACAAAAGCAACCATGTCTTCTTGATGGGAATGGCTGCTGATATTCAAGTCCCAATGAATCAAGTGGCTCTGTCAGAAGTTGATGTATCATTTGTTTTCAGATTTCTTTTGGCACGTCTTCCTGCAAAAAAAAGTCACAAAATAAGTGATCATTGTCAGTACACTGAAACGAACATAACATAGGTGGCACTTCCTGTAGTTTGCCAGATGCCTGCTGATCACATAATACCCAGCACATAGAAACCTGAAATCCCTCATGCAGCCAGATAGGCTCAGGTGTGTTTAGAGGAAAACTTCATTCAAATCTAATCTTAAACTAAATACGTGTACATATATATATCAATATGCCAATCCTTTCAATGCGGCTCAGTTCCATGAGAAACTACACTTTTAATTAGATTAGATTACTTACAGTGTGGAAACAGGCCCTTCGGCCCAACAAGTCCACACCGCCCCGCCGAAGCGTAACCCACCCATACCCCCACATCTACATTTACATTTACCCCTTCACCTAACACTACGGGCAATTTAGCATGGCCAATTCACCTAACCTGCACATCTTTGGACTGTGGGAGAAAACCAGAGCACCCGGAGGAAACCCACGCAGATACGGGGAGAACGTGCAAACTCCACACAGTCCCGGGTCTCAGGCGCTGTGAGGCAACAGTGCTAACCACTGTGCCACCGTGCCGTCCACAATTGTGAACATGAGGAAAAAAGCAATCATTTTCCAGGGTGCAAACTGCATATGTGACAAACTGAGGGAATACACAAGGAAAATACCTAAAAGGGAGATAGAAAGTATTTGAGCACCTTTGCAGAATCTGCTCCATCTCTGGATTCACTCCAGTTGCTACAAGTAAACCTCCCTGGGGGTCAGGCAGCCCTGCATCGGGAAGCACTGGGATGGTCAACTACGACCAGTTTACATGGAGAACACATCTCCACATTAAACAGCCTCGAGACAAACTTCCCTTCCTTCCACTTAAAGTTCAAGACCCCTCAAAGCGAAATTCCCCAGGTAAGTTTGGAAGAATTTCTTCCAGGTGTTCACGAATCATTTCTATGAGCACTTTGTTAAAGTTTGAATATTGCGAGTTTTGAAAATTTGTGATTCTGAGCGATATCACAGTTCGAGAAACAGAATGTGGGAATTTAGACAGAGTTTATTTTTGCACATCGACGATATGTCTGCACAACAGCATATGACACGACAGCAGAGAAGATCTCCTGACGTCATTCTCAAACGTGCCTGCCACACGCCAGAGGAAAAGCTGAATACTTCTCTATAAAAACTGCCGAGCAATGCAGGAGAATGGCAGAACGGGTGTGTGTTGAGACGGTAACCCAAAAGAGAATTCATTCTCTCCTATTCATCCAACGTCGTCTTTAGCAGCTTTCCCGTATAACGGCGCTCTGTTCTGCACCTTGCCTTCTCATCTGCTTCCCAAAAAAAGCTTCGACATAAATATTTCACAATGATATACTGGCCCAATGTGCACAGTTGAGGTGACAACCTCTGAGTGGTCTCCTGTTCACTGTATCCTATGTTAAGGAGGGCAATGCTTGTCACTGGCCACTCAGGTGTCAGAGAAAAGTTTCGAAACAGTGGAGGGAGCCCGGTTCCTGGGAACGGGGCGAACAGCAGCAGGGGGACAGAATGAAAAGCAGCTGTTCTGGAAACTCTTTGTCACTTGCAATTCTTAAAGCAATGTCAAATGTATTTCACACTAAGCAAGTGTCAGCTGGCTCAAGAGGTGTGTGGCGGAGGCGGAAAGAACCGCTGTTTCGCTTGTTGGTCGAGGGGTATAATTC
The DNA here is from genome assembly GCF_047496795.1 of Chiloscyllium punctatum. NCBI lineage: Eukaryota > Metazoa > Chordata > Chondrichthyes > Orectolobiformes > Hemiscylliidae > Chiloscyllium > Chiloscyllium punctatum. The sequence goes on along the minus strand of NC_092774.1, from coordinate 33,788,337 downwards.
TCAAGTAGAGTCTTTAACTGTGCCGACTTGTGCGCGGTCCTGGATTCACATCCCAGACGAGGCTGCGTCTCTTAACTTGATTTGGGCAAAAAGGCCCCATTAATTTTCTCAAAAAGCACCTTCGTGAAACGAGGTTTGGCTGCCTGGAGTATGAATGAGGCAGAAAACAGGGAAGTAAAATGGTTGGCGATCGCGTTGAACAGGTTGACGTGAGTGGTGTGGTATTTGAGGGATGTCAGCAATAAAGGTAGATTGAAAATTTGGGACAGCTCTCCTCGGAGAACCGAAGTTTTCCCAGTCAGTAGGGGCCTAGAAACAGGAAATACTGCTGTGAAAATGCTCCCATGCCTGAAAGGATCTATAGTGATTCGGCAGAGCTTTCAAGTCACGAGGACGAGCGAATGCAGTAGGCGAGGTTGCGGCAAATGTGCAGGTAAAGTGCTGCTTCACCTGGAAGGTATGTACGAGCCTGGAAGGATATTCAGGAGGGAGCAGGTAAATTGTGCTGCTGAGTGAAATCACGATTCGTGCATGCCAAGCGCCGGACGAAAGGCTGAAGAGACCTGTGGAAAAGGACACTGCATTTGGGCACAAAGTGGCACAGCGGGAGCGTGCTGCGCCCATAACCCAGAGGTCGATGGATCGAAACCATCCTTTGCTATTGTTCAGTGCCTCCTTGAGCGACTTTCCTTTGTGATGGCACTCTGTTCAGCATTTTGCCTTTCAAACGATTTCCTCAGTGTCTGAATGCCCCGTATCATATCGATACTGTCGCGAAACTCACACTGTTCAAGTAACGTGCTTTTGGAGGTCTGAGTGGTCTTCTCCTGTTCTTCGTCGGTTTCCTATGAACTGAATCGCAAAACCACTTCTTTGAGATGCCAATGAGCTGATAAAATTGAAACGCATACCTTGTGGTTTCGTGCCTTCCCTGCAGGAGTTCGCCAAGTCCGTTCCGACGTGAATGACAAGACGATCCGCATGTCAGAAACCGCATCCCGGGGACAGAATGACAAGCAGATGTTCTGGAAACTCTTTGCTGCTTGCAATTCTTGGAGCAAAGTGGAATGTATTTCACACTGAGCAAGTTTCAGCTGGCTCAGAGTCTCCAGTGTACATTGCTCTCTTTCCCGCCAGCTCAGAGAGAGAACAATAGGAGGGACAAATGAGTGAATAACGATCTGTGTGGGAGGGTGAATAACTGTTAATGGAGACCGTTAGTGGCTAACAATAAGTAGTGTGCCGTCGTAGACTATGTGATAACAAGGGCTCGTATGTGTGTGGTAGGGGTCAAGGACATGGGGGATTTCTGGCCCTAAAGTCATGAAACTCGATCTTGAAGACCGGAGGGCTGTGGAATATGAGGCGTTGTTCTTCCACCTGGAGCTGCGCTTTGCTGGAACACTGCTGCAAGCCTGAGGCAGAGATGTTGGCCAGAGAACAGTCAGTGTGTCCTGATCTCGTGTGAAACCTCTTCTCTCAGATGGCAATGAACCGGTGAAGTTGAAACACATGACTTGCTGTTTTAGTCCATTTCCTGCAGGAAAGAAACCAACAGCCATGTAATAAAAGACTTTCTGCAGGATTGCTGTGTCAAGACCAATTCTGAACACCAAGCAGGCTGCACAAAAATGCACTCATATCAATTTACCTGAGGGAAGAGTCTCCAGTGTCCATTTCTCTCTGTCCCGACAGCACATCATCTTTCTGTCTCTCCGTTAACAAGACCTTTGGAGAAAGTTCAAAGTTGCCCATTTCCTCCGCATGATCGTAACTGACTTATCCTGCCTCACGTAACAGTGTGAGAGAGCAGAAGAGTGAATGGGCTCTGCCTTCCACCAGCACAGCTTGTAAGTAGAAACGAAATGGTTCAATTATCCACCAGTGGAGAGAGCCCGGTCACTGGGGACGGGACAAACAGCAGCGTCCTGGGAGCAGGGAGACAGATTGAGAAGCGGATGGTCTTGAAACTCTTCACTGCTTGCGTTTCTGAGAGCAATGTACAATGTATTTCGTACTGAGCAAGTCTCAGCTGCTTCAGGAGGTGGCTGCACCCATGGCTAGTGGCTCGTTAGTCTGGGATATGATTCTAGCTTTGGGTCTTCCAGCATATGCAGCCGTGTGAGAGTTCCCAGGTTTCAATCCCAGGCGAACCATCATTCCTTAAACTGGTTTTCGCAGAAATGCCTGATGGCACAGTGGTGAGCACTGCTACTTCACTGTGCCAGAGACCCCGGTTCAATTCCCGCCTCAGGCGACTCTCTGTGTGGAGTTTGTTCCGGTTTGCTCCCACGCTCAAAAGATACGCGGATCCGGTGAATTGGCTATGCTAAAATAGTGTTGCATAGGGGTATGGGTGGGCCGCGCTTCGGCGGGACGCTGTGGACTTGTTGGCCCGAAGGACCTGTTTCCACACTGTAAGTGATCTAATCTAAAAACCCGCTTCGTTAAATAAGATCGGACTGCCTGAATTAGGGACGGCGCAAACCTGCAAACACACTGAACACGGCGAAAGTGAGAACAAGTATTGCAGACTTTTCGCCCGCGCAATCCGAGTCTGAATGAATCCTCCACCTGTATTACGCTCAATTCTGAGGGTGATACTTCAGGAAGCGGGGAAGTGAAGTGATTGCAGACGGCGCTGAACAGGTTAACGTGAATGGTACCGTCCTGAGGAATGTCAGCAATGAAGGGAGACTGGAAAGTTTGGGGCAGCTCTCTTTGGTGAACAGAGGGCTGAAAGCTGGTCTGATTGAAGTTTTCCACGTTATGAGGGTTTTAGACAGAGGAAACAATGCAGTGAAAATGCTCCCATGCCTGAAAATATCGCGAAAAATTTGGCAGAGTTTTCAAGTCATCAGGAAAATAAGTAAAAGTGACATTAGGAAGACCGTTTTCGCACAGGGAGTGGGGTCAGTAAGTCGCTGTCTGACAGTGACAAAGAGGCAGATTCAATGGACACAAAAGGGAATTCGGTGGGTATGTTCAATGTAACAATGTGCAGATTTACAGGGAGAAGGCGACAGAATGAGACACTTGTTTACATATTGTGTTGAGCCAGCAGAGCTAAGGTGGGCTGCATGGCCTCAGACTGCGCTGTCACACATTTTGTGATTCTGAGTGAAATCGGAGTTGGACCAACAGAACGTAGGAAATTTGACAACGGATATATTCTGCCCAACAGGATACTCCATCACAGCAATGAAGGTGTTTTGACATCATTCTCGAAGGTACATGACACAAAGCAGATTCAAAACTGAGTATTTCTTTGAATCACTGAGTAATTTCTTTACAGTTATTCAGTTGAGGTGAGCGGAGTTGCGCATTGGGAGCCACTCCAGTTGATAGGTCGAAGCCGTTTTCTCCTGTGTGATAGTCCCCCCAGCACTCCAATTTGCTGTGCTTCCAGTCAGTCGATGCAGATCACTATCCTATACTGATACAAAGGCCACGACGACCCAGCTGTGGTGTCAAGCTTGTGAAGGTCTGAGTGCTCTTCTCCTGTTCTCTGTCTGGCTGCTATGATCCGAATCATCAAACCTCTCTTCTCCGAAATAGGAATAAACTGGTGAAGGTGAAACACATCAGTTGCGGTGTGATCCATGTGCAGGAGGCTCTGCAGTAATTCCTCACGCTGTTTCACACAGCAGCATCCTCTCGGTGAATTACGCTGGGAAAACAAAACGATTGAACCAAATCAGTGTCCGCCATTGGATTTGACTGACACCGTTTATAAAATTCAGGCTCACCGTTAATGTGGAGAGGGGCCGTCAGACTGTAGTTTCCGCTCCTTCTGTTGAATAAAGATAATTTTAAATGTGGGTAAAAACAATGACTGCAAATGCTGAAAACCAAATACTGGATTAGAGGTGCTGGAAGAGCACAGCAGTTCAGGCAGCATCCAACGAGCAGCGAAATCGACGTTTCGGGCAAAAGCCCTTCATCGCTTTTGCCCGAAACGTTGATTTCGCTGCTCGTTGGATGCTGCCTGAACTGCTGTGCTCTTCCAGCACCACTAATCCAGTATATAATTTTAAATGTGTACAGTGAGAGGAAAGGATTTGCTGTTGGTGGGAAACAATTCTATCTGAACTCGGTGTCACTCTAATATGACAGAAGGAGCTGGGACCTCCTGATAGATTGAAACACAAAGCTGGTAATCTCTAGATTATGTTGTAAAAATATCACACCACGCTATCACCAACTAAATGAAGCGGCTGTGTGTTTAAATACCGTGATGAACAGTCTGTGTTTTACTTCTCACATTGCGGGGAGCTGAGCATTGACCCAAACAATGGGCACACCACCTCCCTGACACAGTGTTCACAAATCAAAGCTTCACGTGTGATCGAAAGTTTCCGTAAAGAAGATTTGGCTTAACAGAGAAAGGGAATGAACGTGCTCCTTTCTTGATTTGAAATGTCAGAAGTTGACATCAGTGAGCCTGACGTGATTTGAACATGCAACATTTTAATCTGGAGTCAGACGCGCTACCGTTGCGCCACAAACTCAGGGGTAATCTGCACCCTTGATTCATGCTTAAGGGAAGTGATCGCACGACAATGATTTTCCGTTTTGAGTAACAACGGAGATCAACAGTTCATGTCTGGTCTGTCTCTCTCCCCTCTCTTTCTGTCTCTCCAAACAATTTCCAACTCTCTCTCAATAAAAATCTGAAAGAATTGTAGATGCTGTATATCAGAAACAAAAAACAGGAGTTGCCGGTGACCCTTCCACAGAACAGATGGTGATTGGGAAAATGTCGGTTTATATGCAGGAGATATTGAGGGAGGAAGGGAAGATCAGGACAGAGCCCAAAGCGAAGGAAGAACTGTTGGACAGAAAAAGGAGTTGATAACGATCTGCGTGGGAGGGTGAATAACTGTTAATGGACACTGTTCGTGGTTAAGTAGTGTGAGATGACAGACTATCTGATAACAAGGCTTGGCGTGTGTGGTCGGGACGAGGATACTATGGAGTTCAGGCCCTAGAATTATTGAATTAAATATTGGAACCGGAGGGATGTATGGTCCCCAAGTGTAATATTCGGTGCTCTTCGTTTTGCTGGTGCTGAGCTTCGCTGGGACAATACAGCAAACCTGAGACAGAGATGTTGGCCAGAGAACAGGGTGGGGTGTGGAATTGGCAGGCAACTGGAAGCTCAGGGTCTTTTTTGCAGGCAGAATGTAGATGTTCTGTGCAGCAGTCACCCAGTTTATGCTTCGTTTTCCTCAATGTAAATGAGCCCATATTGTGAGCAGCAAATGCAGTAGACAGTGTTGTGGATAGTGCAGGTAAAGTGCCACTTCACCTGGAAGGTAAGTTTGGCCCCTTGGGTAGGGAGAAGGGAATAGATAAATGGGCTGGTGTCGAACATTCGGCAGTTGCAGGGGAAAGTGCAACTCAACCTGCAAGTTTACTTTGAGAAAATCCTGATCTTGAACTCTCAAGTCTCTTTGCAATTCGGATTTCTGCATTTTCTCCCCAGAATCCTTCTGTTCCAACAGTGACTATGTATGTCAGGGCAGCACCAGTGATTTCCTGACATATGAATTGTATTTGGGAATACCAAGGAATGTCAGGAACTGCGAGTATCTCAGGAGCAATCGTTATTCCTGGGGGAGGCAGAGAGGAATGTGGTGTGGTCCTGTAAACTCCAGAACTTTGATAACTTCCTGAGTCAGCAATAACTCTTTCTGGACCAAGAAACGAAAGGGCCAATGAGAAACTGCTACAAGGGAGTTAACAAATAACATACATTAACTGTCGCTGGGCAGGAGGAGGCAAAACAATGAGCTGTTTCTTTGGACAGATGACATAATGGTGTTTAATAACTGTGTGACAGAAGGACAATTAATTCTGCGTGTGGAAGGAAGGCCTTGGCTAAAGGGGTTAATTGCAGGACAGGCTGTTTCAAGCAGGTGGAAAAACCTCAAGGATAAGAAGGTAAGCTACAGACCTGAGGTCTCCAGAAGTCTGGGGAGGTGGTGTCAAAATCTAAAGCCCAGCACACTCACGCAGCACTACTCAGCTTTTGGGCTCTCAGCAGCTGGATTGTGCATCAGTTTAATGTAGGTCCTATATCTCTGATTACATCGGTACACAAGGCAATGAAGAAAGGTTTCAGCACACTGGCCTTCATCAGTTCGGGAATTGAGTATAGATGTTGGCAAGTTATGTTGTAGTTATACAGGACGTTGATGAGGCTGCACCTGGAATATTGTGATCAGTTTTGGTCCCCTTGGTGTTCTGACTTCTGACTTCTTCTACTGTGTTGAACTTGATGGGATACTTTGTCCAACTCAACATGTTTAAACAGTATCTCTCAGAGGGATTCATTTGAAACTTTTGAGGAGGTGAGCTCAACAAGATTGAACTATTCAAAGTTACTTGGACTCTATTTTAAACTTACATCAGAACCAGTAGTCAGAGACACGAACAGCATGGAAACAGACCCTTCGGTTCAACGTGTTCATGCTGACCTGATATCCTAAATTAATCTACTCCCATTTGACAACACCTGACCCGTATACTCTGGCAGCTTATTTCATATATATACCACCTTCTGCATGATGAAGTTGGCCCTTTAGTATATTTCACCTCTCACCCTAAACCTATGCCCTCTCGTTCTGGACTCCCCCATCGCAGGGAAAAAACCTTGTCTATTACCCTGTCCATTCCCCTCATGATTTTGAAACCTCTATTAGGTCACTTCACTGCCTCCGATGCTCCAGTGAAAACAGCCCCAGCCGATTTAGCCTCTCCCTGTCGCTCAAACCCACCAACCCCCAGCAACATTCCCGTAAATCGTTTCTCACGGAGAAGTCAACGTTTCAGTCCTGAAGAAGGGCTAATACCCAAAACACTGACTACTCCACATCCTAGTGCTGCCTGGCTTGCTGTATTGTCCCAACCTCCTGCTTGCAGCTTCGGGTTGCAACATGTAGTGGCTCAGTGGTTACCACTGCAGCCTCACAGTGCCAGTGACCCAGATTTGATTCCAGCCTTGGGTGACTGTCTGTGAGGAGTTTGCACATTCTCCCAGTGTCTGCGTGGGTTTTCTCTGGATGAACCTGTTTTCTTCCATAAACCAAAGATGAGCATGTCATGCTTAATTGCCCATAGAGTTAGGTACATTCGTCAGAGGGAAATTGGTCTGGATGGGTTACCCTTCGGAGGGTCGGTGTGGTCTTGTGGGGACGAATGGCCTGTTTCCACACTGTAGCTAATCTCATCTGCACTACTTTTGTATCTAACGAATGCCAGAGTAGACTCGAGGGCCCATTGGCCTGACTTCAGCTTTGATGGTCTGGCGGTCTTAGGTTTCTCTGGATTATTTCATTGGCAATGTGCTATCCCTGGCTCAATGAGCAGCAGTGTCCACTGAAAGCAAAGCTCATATGTTGGTTGAACTCCTGCAGTGTGGAAACAGGTCCTTCAGCCCAACATATCTGCACTGATCTTCCGAAGAGTAACCCACTCAGATCCATTTTCCTACCCTGCAAAAAGTGCACACAGACCCCAAGGGTGGAATTATTCCTGGTTTCCTGGTGCCATGAGGCAGCAGTGCTAACCCTGAGCTACCATGGGGTTGTAGTTGTGGGGTGTAGGGGAGGCAATTGCAGTCCAGCAGAAAACAAAAACAGCCCTCCTACTCTCCCACTGCTCCCACTATCAGAACTGGCAGGAGGTTCAGTCCTGGGGGGGTGACCGAAGGCAGCGTCACTGGTGGGATCTGATTGCTGGGAGCGCTGGTGCTTCCGCAAGTGGCAGGGAAACATGAACCTCTTCCCACACTCGGGCCAGCTGAAAGGCCTCTCCCGGTGTGGACACACTGTTATTTCAGCAGGGCGGAGGAATTGCTGAAGGCCTTCCTGCACTTAGGGCAACTGAACGAATACACTCAGGACAGCAGAATGGCCTCCCCCTCCCCCACCCGGGTGGACCAGCTGGTGCTTCAGCAGTGTGGAGGACCCGGTAAAGCACTTCCCACACTCGGGCAGGAGAACGGCTTCTCCCTGGGGTGAACGGACTGGTACCTCAGCAGGGCTGAGGAATTGCTGAAGGCCTTCCAGCACTTGGGCAACTTAACGACATCTTCCCCCATGTGGACCCACCAATGGGCCAGCAGGTCGGAGGAAAGAGCAAAGCCCTTCCTGCACTCGGGGCAGAAGAACGGCCTCACCTCTGTGTGGACCCACTGGTGTCTCAGCAGGTGGGAAAAACTGCTGAAGGCCATCTCGCACTTGGGGCTGGAGAACAGTCTTCCCCGGTGTGGACCAACTGGTGTGTCAGCAGGGCAGAGGAATCACTGAAGGCCTTCCCTCACTCAGGGCAGCAGAAGGGCCTCTTCCCCTCTGTGGGCCCATTGGTGCTTCAGAACCCTTTCAAATTTCACAATATCCTTCTGATAGGAGGGAGACCAGAATTGCACACAATATTCCAAAAGTGGTCGAACCAATGTCCTGTATAGCCACAACATAACTTCCCAACTCCAATACTCAGTTAGAGGATTGGGAAAGCTTTCAAAACCCACAAAAAACAAATAGGAAACAATGGAGGGACAAACCGAAGTTGTGAGAGTCAGCTTGGCAGTATCAATGAGAAATCGACAGAATGGGTTAATTGGATACCCGTTCTCCTTAAATACACTTTTTTATGTATTTCTCTTGTGCTCTTCGTAGTTTCTCTGTGCTGCAGTGTGTAGTGGCTCGTTGAAATAATGTCCTGATGCAGCTTCGTTTGTGGGTGTTGGGATGATTGCTTCTGTGGTTAGGTATTTGGTTTGTGTATGTTGTTTTCCTGTAGATGCTAGTTTGAAGTTCCCCATTGACTGTTCGCTCTACTGTGACATCTAGGAATGGCACTTTGTTGTTGTTCTCCTTCTCTTCAAACCAGGATCCCCCCTCAGGCCATAGTCTCACTTCTTGAAACACCAATATACAGACTAGTCAAAGACCTCCCCTGAAGACTAAAACACCAAGTCAAAGATTCACGCCACTCCATTGACTCCATCCAAGATTTCCTGAACACCAAAGACACTGAGATGGAAGAGGATGGAATAATGTTGTCCTTTGACATAACAGCCCTGTTCACATCCACTAACATCAACGTGACCGAAGAAAACTGGAGACACTACTCGAAGAACCAAAGACACAAAACACAGCATCAACTTCATCAGCAAATATAACACTGTCAACCTCGTGGAACAACCAAACCGCCCCGTGGCCCAACATTTCAACTCCCCCTCCCACTCTGTCGAGGACATGGAGGTCCTGGGCCTCCTTCACCGCCGCTCCCTCACCACCAGACGCCTGGAGGAAGAACGCCTCATCTTCCGCCTCGGAACACTTCAACCCCAGGGCATCAATGTGGACTTCAACAGCTTCCTCATTTCCCCTTCCCCCACCTCATCCTAGTTTCAAACTTCCAGCTCAGCACTGTCTCCTTGACTTGTCCGACCTGCCTATCTTCTTTTCCACCTATCCACTCCACCCTCTCCTCCTTGACCTATCACCTTCATCTCCTCCCCCACTCACCCATTGTACTCTATGCCACTCTCTCCCCACCCCCACCCTCCTCTAGCTTATCTCTCCATGCTTCAGGCTCACTGCCTTTATTCCTGATGAAGGGCTTTTGCCCGAAACGTCGATTTCGCTGCTCGTTGGATGCAGTCTGAACTGCTGTGCTCTTCCAGCACCACTAATCCAGTATTTGGTTTTCAGCATCTGCAGTCATTGTTTTTACCTTGTTGATTTTAACCCTACTGCGAATCGCTTGCAAGGATGCCTGCCTTGAAGAAGTTTTCCTCCTCTCTCTACAAGAATCTCAGGGAGTCCCTCTCCCACTGCAACTCCCAGGTCATTTCCTCTGCTCTGAAGCTCTTCAACCACGTAGTGAAACAAACTCGGTACCACAGCCACATTTGCTTCCTCAGTGCATGCCTCCGTAACCAACTCATCCCACACGGACTCCAGACCACCTTTAAACCAGCAGAGTTCGGACCCGAACAGGACAAACAGTACAGACTACAGATTCAAAAACACCAGCAACAGTTCTCCTTCAGGTCCTCCGCTCCACACTTGCAGCAATGCGCCGTCACCTAACCTCTCTACAATCAACCCTGCCTCAGCTGAGGGCCACACTCTCTCAGAATTGCAAAGGACCCACTCTGTACTACATCCTCAGGAGAATTCATACTCTCAACAAACAGTATTTCAATTCCATCTCAAACATCAAAAACTGTAAGTACGACAAACTTTTATCCACCCACCTCCATAACCAGCGCTCCTCAAACATTCCAGAAGATTCCCCTGGCCTCAGAAACTCCATTAGCCATGCGGCTGACGCAGCAACCACCTCCACGCTGAGTGATGATGTCACTTCCGCCCCATCATGGCCACTCCCACAGCCACTTCCGGCCCTCACATCATCGCTGATGCCACACGCTCAGTGACTTCCCCTACTGCCATAATCACCACCACTTCCGCCTCCACCAGCGCCACTCACCTGCATTCTGCTGACACGCCCCCCACAGACCCCACTGTCACTATCCCCACCCCCCAGAACCCCGAGGGCAACATTACCCCAGCTCATGCCTCCACCCCCATGCCCCCCACCATCACACCCACTCCAGGTACTGGCTCCGACCCCACTCCCAGCTCCACACCCACACCAGATCCCAGGTCCCGGTCCTGCCGAGTTTTCACCATCCCTCCAGACCTCCCACTCACTGAGGACGAACGATCAGTCCTCAGCAAAGGACTCACCTTCATCCCCCTCCATCCACGCATCAATGAATTTAATACACGATGTGATATCGAACAATTCTTCCGTCGCCTCCGCCTCCGAGCTTACTTTCACAATCAGGACTCCCGCCCACCTTCCGAGGACCCCTTCGCCCACCTCCAACACACTGCATCCACCTGGACACCCCGCGCTGGCCTATTACCTGCCCTCGACTTCTTCATTTCCAACTGCCGCCGGGACATTAACCGCCTCAACCTGTCGAACACCCCTCCCCCACTCCAACCTCTCACCTTCACAACGCGCAGCCCTCCAATCCCTCTGCTCCAATCCCAACCTCACCATCAAGCCAGCGGATAAAGGGGGCGCAGTGGTAATCTGGCGCACTGACCTCTACACCGCTGAAGCCAAACGCCAACTCGAGGACACCTCTTCCTACTCCTCCCTCGACCATAACCCCACCCCCCATCACCAAACCATCATCTCCCAGACCATACAGAACCTCATCACCTCAGGAGATCTCCCACCCACAGCTTCCAACCTCATAGTCCGGGAACCCCGCACTGCCCGGTTCTACCTCCTTCCCAAGATCCACAAGCCTGACCACCCTGGCCGACCCATTGTCTCAGCATGCTCCTGCCCCACTGAACTCATCTCTACCTATCTTGACACTGTCCTATCCCCCCTAGTCCAGGAACTCCCCACATACGTTCGAGACACCACCCACGCCCTCCACCTCCTCCAAGATTTCCGTTTCCCCGGCCCCCAACGCCTTATCTTCACCATGGATATCCAATCCCTCTACACCTCCATTCGCCATGACCAGGGCCTCCAAGCCCTCCGTTTTGTCCTCTCCAGACGTCCCCAACAGTACCCTTCCACCGACACTCTCATTCGTTTGGCAGAACTGGTCCTCGCCCTTAATAATTTCTCCTCTGAATCCTCCCACTTCCTCCCGACCAAAGGCGTAGCCATGGGCACACGTATGGGCCCCAGCTATGCCTGTCTCTTTGTTGGCTATGTAGAACAGTTGATCTTCCGTAATTACACCGGCACCACTCCCACCTCTTCCTCCGCTACATTGATGACTGCATTGGCGCCACCTCGTGCTCCCGCGAGGAGCTTGAGCAATTCATCAACTTCACCAACACATTCCACCCTGACCTTAAATTTACCTGGACTATCTCTGACACCTCGCTCCCCTTCCTGGACCTCTCCATCTCCATTAGTGACGACCGACTCGACACTGACATTTTTTACAAACCCACTGACTGCCATAGCTACCTGGATTACACCTCTTCCCACCCTATCTCTTGCAAAAATGTGATCCCGTATTCCCAATTTCTCCGCCTCCGCCGTATCTGCTCCCAGGAGGACCAGTTCCACCATAGGACACACCAGATGGCCTCCTTCTTTAGAGACCGCAATTTCCCTTCCCACGTGGTTAAAGATGCCCTCCAACGCATCTCGTCCACATCCCGCACCTCCGCCCTCAGACCCCACCCCTCCAACCGTAACAAGGACAGAACGCCCCTGGTGCTCACCTTCCACCCTACAAACCTTCGCATCAACCAAATCATCCACCGACATTTCCGCCACCTCCAAAAAGACCCCACCACCAGGGATATATTTCCCTCCCCACCCCTTTCCACCTTCCGCAAAGACCGTTCCCTCCGTGACTACCTGGTCAGGTCCACACACCCCTACGACCCACCCTCCCATTCTGGCACTTTCCCCTGCCACCGCAGGAACTGTAAAACTTGTGCCCACACCTCCTCCCTCACCTCTATCCAAGGCCCTAAAGGAGCCTTCCACATCCATCAAAGCTTCACCTGCACATCCACCAATATCATTTATTGTATCCGTTGCTCCGGATGCGCTTTCCTCTACATTGGGGAGACTGGGCGCCTCCTAGCAGAGCGCTTTAGGGAACATCTCCGAGACACCCGCACCAATCAACCAAACCGCCCCGTGGCCCAACATTTCAACTCCCCCTCCTACTCTGCCGAGGTCATGGAGGTCCTGGGCCTCCTTCACCGCCGCTCCCTCACCACCAGACGCCTGGAGGAAGAACGCCTCATCTTCCGCCTTGGAACACTTCAACCCCAGGGCATCAATGTGGATTTCAACAGCTTCCTCATTTCCCCTCCCCCACCTCATCCTAGTTTCAAACTTCCAGCTCAGTTACTGTCTCATTGACTTGCACGTTCTGCCTATCTTCTTCTCCACCTATCCATTCCACCCTCTCCTCCTTGACTTATCACCTTCATCTCCTCCCCCACTCACCCGTTGTACTCTATGCTACTCTCTCCCCACCCCCACCCTCCTATAGCTAATCTCTCCATGCTTCAGGCTCACTGCCTTTATTCCTGATGAAGGGCTTTTGCCCGAAACGTCGATTTCGCTGCTCGTTGGATGCTGCCTGAACTGCTGTGCTCTTCCAGCACCACTAATCCAGCTCGTGGAACTGTGCCTTACCACCCATTTCGTATTCAGTAACAAGCCCTACAAACAAATCAACGAAACACCCATGAAACCACCAGTATCAGGATTCCTAGCAGAAGCAATAATGCAGAGACTCGAACAAACAGCCCTTCCAACGATCCAACCCAAACTTTGGGTCTGCTCCAGTGATGACACTTTTGTCATCACAAAATGAAACAAATTAGAGGAAACCTACAACACCATCAACAATCTCCTTCCTGGCATAAAATTCACAAAAGAGGAGAACAACAACAAAGTGCCATTTCTAGATGTCACAGTAGAGCGAACAGTCAATGGTAATTTCAAAACAGCGTAGACAGGAAAGCAACACACATGAACCAAGGACTTAACTACAGATGCAATCATACCTGCACATCCAAACAAATCTGCATCAGGACACTATTTCAACGAGCCACTGCACACTGCAGCAGGCAGGAACTACGTCGACCAATAAGCAACAATAGAACGCATTCAGAAAGGATAGACAGCTAATAGACCCCCTGAACATTGCTTCCCTGACCGGAGATCGAACCCGGGGCGCGGCAGTGAGAACGCCAAATCCTAACCACTAGACTATCAGGGAGACGTGGACACACGCAGTCAGCTCTACAAAAAATTACTTTTCTGCCCAGAAATCGAACCAGGGCCGTAGTAAGTGGAAGGTTTTCACCTGTGCGTCCACCAATGTCATTTCTTGTATCCATTGCTCCCGATGCGGCCTCCTCCACATTGGGGAGACTGGAGATTCCTCGCAGAGTAAAGTTGCAGTGCTTGAGGGAACATCTCCAGGACACCCGCACCAATCAACCCCATCACCCTGTGACCCAACATTTCAAACCCCCCTCCCACTCTGCCGAGGACATGCACGTCCGGGGCTTCCTCCATCGCCGTTCCCTCCCCACCCGATGCCTGGAGGAACAACACCTCATCTTCCGCCTCGGAACACTTCAACCCCAGGCCATCAATGCGGACTTCACCAGTTTCCTCATTCCCCCTCCCCCCCACCTTACCTCAGTTCCAACCTTCCAGCTCAGCGCTGTCCTCAGGACCTGTCCTACCTGCCCAAGCTCCCTTCCCACCTATCCGCTCCACCCACCTCTCTGACCTGTCACCTCCATCCCCACCCCCATTCACCTATTGTACTCTTTGCTACCTTCGGCCAAGCACCCTCCAATTTATCTCTCCACCCCTGGAAGCGTCCTGCCTCTATTCCTGATGAAGGGCTTTTGCCGGAAACATCGATTTTCCTGATCCTCGGAAGCTGTCTGACCTGCTGTACTTTTCCAGTACCACTCTGATCTAAACTCTGGTTTCCAGCATCTGCAGTCCACACTTTCGCCTACCCAATAAACCCAGTGTGCCGATTTCACGTCAACAAATTGACACAAGCAGACACAACGTCTGCAGAAACCCTAGCCACATTACTTTACATTAAAGACATCTGGGAAATGATGTCCAGACAACTCAACCCTCTCAGCATCATGGTGGCCCACAAACCGACCAACTCACTTAAACAGCGGCTAATGAACCTGAAATACATGATACAAACAACCAGCAAACGAATGTTATTTACAAAATACCATACAAGGAAATATATACATGAACTCTGCCTCACAGTTCTCTGTGGCAAGAAATGCTGGGATGAGATAAGGAAGATTTTTTCAGCCAAAACGAATCAGCACTGACTGGACAGCCATTTGAAATCAACGCTGTCTGCCCAGGATGTAAGACCCGAAGGGATGAACAGTTTTCTTATTTCCTGAAGATTTACAAAGGTGAGACTGGGTTTTTGTGTTAGTTTCCTTTCCATTCCCAGGAGCCGCAGTGGTTGGGGCGGTGAGTTGGGGAAAGTGAAATGTGCGCATGAGCAGCTTGTTTCAGCTCTTTCAGCTTCCCTTCTTCTGACAGCGCTGTGACTGACTCTAATGCTCCCAGGGACACTTACTGACGCGAGACAGTGAAAAGAGTCTCGTTCCAGCAGATCAGGAATTCAAACCGTATGCCGGCTTCAGGACAATGAGAAAGATTAATTGGGGTGTGTGAAGAAGCTGTAAGCTGCATTTCAAACAGGTAGGTGGAGTCAGATGCGTCATCCATTGCGCCCCTGGCACTGTGCGGACCTGACGCCGCCATGCTGCAGAGTTCTGACGTTAACACGGACAAGCGCAGCAATGGGAACATGCACAAAAAAAAACAGCCAAAGATAATCAACGTCACTGCTTCCCTTCCATCGTCCCAACTTTGTGAAGCAGTATCTTTCACTGGCAAATAAAACACATTAATCCTCAGGTGCCTGCTTCATTTCGATCACAATGCAAGCCCCTCACTGTTCTAGTCTCATTTCCAAACTCTTGGCTCATCGCTTCAAAAGCAGCTCTGTGGGTGTTTGTTTGTTCCACCCTGACAGGCAGTGGGCTACAGATTCCCGACCAGTCGCAATGTGAGTGAAATATTTCAACCCACTCCACTGATTTGAATCTTAAATAAGAAACTGTGGAGCAATCTGTTTTTCTTTTTGACGACATTTCTCAACTATAGTCGGCAGGGTTCACTCCTGCGTGGGGAAACCGCAATGGATCTCAAGTCCATCGCATTCACCACTCGGCCCACCAATACAGAACCACACTGACAGCTTCATTTCCCAGGTCTCTCTGCCTGTGGAGCTGAGAAAGAGTGAATTATTGCTGGGTTTGTTTGAATCCAATCACTTCACAGGTTTCGAAATGCTGATATATCTGCAAATGGCGATTCTGGTTGTTCCATCCGAAAGATGAAATGAACTTTCAGTTAAAAGCAAAAACAGAAATTGCAGGAGCAACTCAGCTGGTCAGGCACCATCGGTGGAAAGAGAATCAGAGACAATATTTCTGAAATCTGTTTTCTCCCACAAGTACTGCCACACCTGCTGAGTTTCTCCAGCAGTTCCTCTTTCTGTCTCGAATTCTCAGCATCCGCAGTCCTTTACGTTAGAAATTAAATCAATTCAGCCTCATGTTCAGGAATGAGAATCCTTTCAATTTCCCCCCCAAAAATGGCAGAGCTTTCAAGGCAAAAAAAGTAAGTGACATGAGGAAGAACATTTTCACGCAGGGAGTGGTTCAGATCCGCAAACCCCTGTCTGACCGTGACAAAGAGACAGATTCAAGAACACAAAGGGGAATTCGGTGGACATGTTCAAAGTAACAATGTGGAGATTTACAGGGAGAAGGCAAGAATAGAATAGAGATTCTCATTTCCTTGCTGTGTGGAACCAGCAGTGCTAAGGTGGGCCTCCAAATGCGCTGTGACACGTGTTGTGATTCAGAGTGAACTCACAGTTCGACCAACGCAAAGTGGGAATTTAGAAAAAGTTTATACTTGCACAATCTCCTCACGTCAGCGCAACAGCAAAATAGTTTAATTACCCGCCAGTGGAGAGATCCCTGTTCCTGGAGATGGGACAAACAGCTGGCTCAGGGATATCAGTCCACATTGCTCTGTTTGCCGCTAGTTCAGAGGGAGAATATTGGAGGGACAAAGGAGGGTGACTAACTGTTCATAGAGACTGTTCCTGTCTAACAATAAGTCGTGTGTAACAGCAGACGATGTGATAACAAGGCCTCGTGTGGGTTTGGTAGGGGTTAAGGGCATGGGGTTCGGGTCGAAACAATATTGAACTCGATGTTGAAGACTGGAGGGCTATAGGATCTCCAAGTCGAAAATGAGGCGTTGGTCTTCCATCTGGAGCTGAGCTTTGATGGAACACTGTTGTATGCCTGAGACAGAGATTTTGGCCAGGGAACAGGGTGGCGTGTTAAAGCGACAGGCAACCAGAGGCTCAAGGCCTTTTGTTGCGGGCAGAACCGAGATGTTCTGCGAAGCAGTCACCCAGTTTATGCTTCATGCTACTTTGGGGAAACCACACTGTGTAGTAGACTAGGTTGTGGCAAATGTGCAGGTAAAGTGCTGCTTTATCTGGAAGGTATGTTCGAGCCCTTGGATATTCAGGATGGAGCCGGTAAATGGGCAGGTGTTGCACATTCTGTGGGTGCAGCGGAAGGTGCCTTGGGACAATGGGAGATGGGTGTGGGATGTTCCGAGTGATGGAACAGTTGACTCGAGGTGTAAGCCCTGCCCATTTACCTCCTCTCATATATACATCCGTGACGTTGAAAGAACATTCCATAGAATGATTCAGTACCACGTGACTCATGAACTAATTCGTATTCATGTTCCGGGGCCAACATCATTATTGTGTCACAGCAGCTGCAGGCCATCACCGGAGGCTCGCCGTATGACGTCATGGTACGGCAGGAAGCCCCAGAACAGTTTATCAAAGAAACCACCCTGTGGGTCAGGGCAGCCCTGCATCGGGAAGCACTGAGATGGTCAAGCACTACCAGTTAACATGGGGAACACATCTCCACATTACACAGCCTCGAGGCAAACTTCCCTTCCTTCTACTTAAAGTTCAAGAGCCATCAAACCGAAATTCCCCAGGTAAGTTTGAAAGAATTTCTTCCAGGTGTTCGCTCAATATATCTATGAGAACTTCGTAAAGTTTGAACGTTGCGAGTCTTGAAATTTTGCGCTTTTGACCGAAATCACAGTTTGAAAAAACAGAATGTGGGAATCTAGACAGAGCTTATATTTGCACGCCGGCGATATGTCTGCGGGTGCGTGATGGGAGCATCACCCAGAAGGGAAACCATCTCTCCGGTTCCGTCAATGTCCTCTTTAGCAGCTTTCCCATATAACGGCGCACTGTTCTGCAACTCGCCTTCTCATCTCTTTCTCAAAAAACTTCGACATAAATATTTCACATTGATATACTGTCCCAATGTGCACAATTGAGATGACACCCTCGTGGAAGTCTGAGTGGTCTTCTGTTGTTCTCTGTACCCGATGTTGAGGAGGTCAATGCTTGTCACGGGTCACTCCGGTGTCAGAGAAAAGTTTAGAAACAAAACGGTTTAATTTTCTGCCAGTAGAGAGGGCCCGGTTCCTGGGTCCGGGACAAACGGGAGCAGGGAGACAGAATGAGAAGCAATTGTTCTGGAAACTCTTTGCCGCTTGCAATTCTCAGATCAATGTCAAGTGTACTTCACACTGAGCAAGACTCAGGGAGCGGGGCTGCTTGTGTGCTCTCTGGTGTGGCTCGTTGGTCTCGGGGTATGATTCTCACGTTGGGTCTTCTACTACGTAGACTTGCGCGAAATCCCGGACGAGCCCGCGTTTTCTGACTTGTGCAAGAGTGCCCAGTTAACTTTCTCAAAAAACTCCTTCGCTAAAGTCGGGGCTTTTGCCCGAAACGTCGATTTTACTACTCCTCGGATGCTGCCTGAACTGCTCTGTTTTCCAGCACCACCAATCCAGAATCTGGTTTCCAGCATCTGCAGTCATTGATTTTACCTGCTTGGAGTACGAATTGGGCAGAAAGCAAGGAAGTGAAATGATGGAATATTGCGTTGACGTGAGTGGTGCCGTGTTTAAGGAATGTCAGCAATGAAACAAGATTGGAAAATTAGGACAGCTCTCCTCGGAGAACAGAAGTTTGAAATCTGGCCTGATTGAAGCTTTCCAAGTCATGCGAAGTCTGAACATGGAAAGTAATGTTGTCAAAATGCTCCCAAGCCTGAGAGGTTAGGCAGACTTTTAAAGTCACGAGGAAAGGAACGAAAAGTTACATTAGGAAGAACGCTTTCGTACAGGGAGTGGTTGGGGTCAGTAAATCCCTAACTGACACTGACAAAGAGGCGGATTCATTAGACGCAAAAGGGAATTCGGTGGTCATGTTTAAAGTAACAATGTGCAGAATTACACGGAGAAGGCAAGAGACACGTGTTTACTGACTGTGTCGAACCAGCAGAGCGAAGGTGGGCCGCATGGCCTCAGTCTGCGCTGTGACACATGCTGTGATTCAGAATGAAATCACAGTTCAACCAACAGATTGTGGGAGTTTAGAAAACAAGTTTATATTCACACAGCCTCCATACATCTGCGCAACAGCATATGATACGACAGCGGTGGAGATCTTCGACATCAGTCTCGAAGGGACCTGTGGATAGCACTCGGCGCGTGGGCACAGAGTGGCGCAGCAGTAGTGTGCTGGGGTAGCCATGGGCACACGGATGGGCCCAAGCTATGCCTGTCTCTTTGTTGGCTACGGAGAGCAATTGATCTTCCGTAATTACACCGGCACCACTCCCCACCTCTTCCTCCGCTACATTGATGACTGCATTGGCGCCACCTCCTGCGCCCGTGAGGAGGTTGAGCAATTCATCAACTTCACCAACACATTCCACCCTGACCGTAAATTTACCTGGACCATCTCTGACACCTCCCTCCACTTCCTGGACCCCTCCATCTCCATTAATGACGACCGACTTGACACTGCCATTTTTTACAAACCCATCATCTCCCACAGGTACCTGGATTACACCTCTTCCCACCCTACCTCTTGCAAAAATGTCATCCCGTATTTCCAATTCCTCCGCCTCCGCCGGATCTGCTCCCAGGAGGACCAGTTCCACCACAGAACACACCAGGTGGCCTCCATCTTTAGAGACAGCAATTTCCCTTCCCACGTGGTTAAAGATGCCCTCCAACGCATCTCGTGCACATCCCGCACCTCCGCCCTCAGACCCCACCCCTCAAACGGTAACAAGGACAGAACGCCCCGGTGCTCACCTTCCACCCTTCGCATAAACCAAATCATCCACCGACATTTCCGCCACCTCCAAACAGAACCCACCACCAGGGATATATTTGCCTCCCGACCCCTTTCTGCCTTCCGCAAAGACCATTCCCTCCGTGACTACCTGGTCAGGTCCACGTCCCCCTACAACCCACCCTCCAATCCTGGCACTTTCCCCTGCCACTGCAGGAACTGTAAAATCTGCGCCCACACCTCCTCCCTCACCTCTGTCCAAGGCCCTAAAGGAGCCTTCCACATCCATCAAAGTTTTCCTGCACATCCACTAATATCATTTATTGTATCCGTTGCTCCGGATGCGCTCTCCTCTATATTGGAGAAACTGGGTGCCTCCAAGGAGAGTGCTTTAGGGAACATCCCCGGGACACCTGCACCAATCAACCACACTGCCCCGTGGCCCAATATTTCAACTCCTCCACCCACTCTGCCGAGGACATGGTGGTCCTGGGCCTCCTTCACCGCCGCTCCCTCACCACCAGACGCCTGGAGGAAGAAAGCCTCATCTTCCGCCTCGGAACACTTCAACCCCAGGGCACCAATGTAGACTTCACCAGTTTCCTCATTTGCCTTAGCCCACCCCACCCTAGTTCTGAACTTCCAGCTCAGCACTGTCCCCATGACTTGTCTGGACTTGTCCTACCTGCCTATCTCCTTTTCCACCTATCCACTCCACCCTCTCCTCCCTGACCTATCTCCTTCATCTCCTCCCCCGCTCACTCATTGTACTCGATGTGACTTTCTCCCCACCCCCACCCTCCTCTAGCTTATCTCTTCACGCTTCAGGCTCACTGCCTTTATTCCTGATGAAGAGCTTTTGCCCGAAACGTCGATTTCGAAGCTCCTTGGATGCTGCCTGAACTGCTGTGCTCTTCCAGCACCACTAATCCAGTATCCGAGGACCACTGTTATAAGACATGACAGCCCGACTTGAGTTATTTGGATATAGATTTGTCAGTTATCTTAAGTAGGGTATTTGTTGAACCAAGCTGGTTAGATTTGTCACCCTGGGCCCTGGAGGAGGTCTCCTCAGTTAATACGGCTATATATACAATGCTCCCGTTCCTTTATTTGGGAGCATTGCGCCGAGCACAGCTGTTCTGTATTCTTGTGCTTTTTTGCTCTATTATTTATATATATATATTTATTGGTGTTGCTTTGCACAGTGTTCGGGTTTGTTTTGTATTATAGGGTAGGTTAGTAGTTAATGGACAGTAGTTGTATTGTGATTTGTGTTTTTATCTTTTTATTATACTGATATTAATAAATATATTTACAAAATAAAGGGTTACAGGCAAGGTCGCAAAGCTTCAGGGATCAGACTCCCGTGAGCGGCCTCTCTCACCCACCAATACAATATCTTGTTGAATGCAGTTGGACATATCTTACTTTTACTTTGGTTTAGACCTTTATCCCCCCCGTATCCAATACCATGACCGGCTTCTCGAACCTTCCTCCAGCTCCGGGGGGTTGTTGAGCTCCTGGGCTCCGGCCGCCGCCGAAGAAGCTGCGGGCGCCGGCTCTCTCTCCTCCACCGCCGACATTTTTAATTTGTTTTCTCGTTCACCCGGTAACCGTCACCTCCCCCTTCCCGGGCCCCGGAAATTATACAAAAATAAACAATAAACCCCACCGGGGACTATCTCCTTTTCTTGTTTGAAAAGTTCCGACTTTAATTTGAAATGTATTTTAAAGGTATTTTCTGAGGTAAACGATGCCTGTTTGCCCCCTCTCTCCGTCAGAAACCGCCCGCTGAGTCGATGAGAAAACCGCAGCCTCGCGCCGCCATCTTTGTTTTTCTTCTTCTTTCCGTCTCCTCCTTCAGTGACTCGCGTCATCCGCGCTCCCTCCAATCAGAGCGCACGTTATTCCACCTGACCAATGGCGACCGGGTATGCGGACAATATTGGAATGTCGCTCTCCGATTCGTCCGCACGGACCTCAGGCTTGGGGATTGGTGGAGAGGTTCGCAGGCCCTTCACTGTCCCCGCCCCTTTACTACAAAGGGATCGAAGAGCACAGAAGTAACGTCCCATGTTCAGGAGGAAGGTGTTCTCAATCATTCATTCAACAAGACAATGGCTCAATTTACTATAATGGGCTCGGAGGGAACAATGGTCGTGTCCTATGTTGAGGAGGAAGGTGTTTCCATTCATTCAGCAGAGAGGCTTTTTTAATGGTTCAGTGGTCGTGCCCCTGCCTCTGAGGCCCAGGTTCAAATCCCACTGCTCCAGTATGTGTAATAACATCCTCAATCAATTTTCTTTTTGTCATAAGTCACACAACGCCAAATTATAGTTCAACTGGTTTATTTTAAATTCACAAGCTCTTGGAGCG
Source organism: Chiloscyllium punctatum (assembly GCF_047496795.1). Taxonomy (NCBI): domain Eukaryota; kingdom Metazoa; phylum Chordata; class Chondrichthyes; order Orectolobiformes; family Hemiscylliidae; genus Chiloscyllium; species Chiloscyllium punctatum. The sequence continues at coordinate 33,766,079 of NC_092774.1, read as the reverse complement.
TAGACCATTCATCAAATGAAGTCGTGGGAAAGTATGGAGAGAGAATTCAGCCATGGTTGGTGAAGAAAGACAGAGCATCTCAACAGTCAACTGCCTACTCCCATTCCTACTTCTGATCTTAATATATGACAAGTTGTGTGTTTTCCAATCATTAATTTTATGTCCATTGTTTAAAAACAAATATTTAAGGATGGTCAGTTCTTTCTCACTTGGGCACATTGTGACCCAGAACAATTGATATGGCACTGTTAATATCATAAACCCTCTCACCAGATATCACAGGAGCAATTCATAAAAAAAAAGTCACTGAATCACTCAAGTAGAGAAAGAACCCTGCAGATATTGGGAATCTAAACGTTATCGATGTGAAATGTTAACAAAAGTAGGGGAACACCCCAATAAGGGAACTCAGCTGACTGACATAATTACAATCACGACAATACCCAGTACTACTCTTCAACACGTGGCGTAACATCAAACAATTCTCCCGCCGCCTTCACCTCCGCGCCTTCTTCTTCAACCAGGATTCCCGCCCACCCTCTGACGACCCTTTCTCCCGCCTCCAACGCCTCCAACGCACCCCATCCACCTGGACACCCCGTGCTGGCCTCTTACCTGCCCTCGATCACTTCATAGCCAACTGCTGCCGCGACATTAACCGCCTAAAACTCTCCACCCCTCTCACCCACTCCAACCTCTCAATCTCGGAACGTGCAGCCCTCCACCACGACCTCAAAATCACCTGGACCGTCTCAGACTCCTCCCTTCCCTTCCTAGACCTTTCCATTTCTATCCACCGAACCTGTACATCTTTGGACTGTTGGAGGAAACACATGCAGACAGGGAGAACATGCAAACTCCACACAGACCTCTGGTTGGAATTGAACCTAGGTCCCTCATGCAGTGAGGTAGCAATGCCAAGCACTGTGCCACCCCAATATGATATTAAATTTGAACAAATGCTCTAAGCTGCAAATTTGTCCATGTGAAGAACTTCCTGCAAATGATTCGAAGCAAGATCTATATGAATTGTGTTTTGGGAGAGATCCAGAACTTATTTCGTTAATGATTGAAAATCTTCGACCTTTGGAATGGTCTGCAAGAGAGAGTGTTGCAGTCAGATTCAATTATGGCATTCAAAAGAGAGTTAGATAATGAAACTGAAATGGAAAGTAATCAGTGTTCGGTGAAGAGTATCGGGCGACCGAATCAACACGGACATTTACTATAAACTGACCAACTCCCACAGCTACCTAGATTACACCTCCTCCCACCCTGCCCCCCGTAAAAACGCCATCCCATATTCCCAATTCCAAAACAGGAGGACCAGTTCCAATACCGTACAACCCAGATGGCCTTCTTCCTCAAAGAACGCAATTTCCCCCCAGACGTGATCGACGATGCCCTCCACCGCATCTCCTCCACTTCCCGCTCCTCTGCCCTTGAGCCCCGCCCCTCAAACCGCCACCAGGTCAGAACCCTACTGGTCCTCATCTACCACCCCACCAACCACCATATACAGCGTATCATCTGCCGTCTTTTCCGCCACCTCCAAACGGACCCCACCACCAGGGATATATTTCACTCCACTCCCTATCAGCATTCCGAAAAGACCACTCCCTTCGTGACTCCCTCGTCAGATCCACACCTCCCACCAACCCAACCTCCACTCCCGGCATCTTCCCCTGCAACCGCAAGAAATGCAAAACTTGTGCCCACACCTCCTCCCTTACTTCCCTCCAAGGTCCCAAGGGATCCTTCCATATCCGCCACAAATTCACCTGCACCTCCACACACATCATTTATTGCATCCGCTGCACCCGATGTGGCCTCCTCTATATTGGAGAGACAGGCCGCCTACTTGCGGAACGTTTCAGAGAAAACCTCTGAGATACCCGGACCAATCAACCCAACGACCCAGTGGCTCAACACTTCAACTCCCCCTCCCACTCTCCCAAGGATATGCAGATTCTTGGACTCCTCCATCGCCAGACCATAGCAAAACGACGGTTGGAGGAAGGACGCCTCACCTTCCGCCGAGGAACCCTCCAACCACAAGGGATGAACTCAGATTTCTCCAGTTTCCTCATTTCCCCTCCCCCCACCTTGTCTCAGTCAAATCCCTTGAACTCAGAACGGCCTTCCTAACCTGCAATCTTCTTCCTGAATTCTCCGCTTCCACCCCCACTCTGGTCTATCACGCTCACCTTGACCTACTTGCAGCTGTCGCATTTCCAACGCCCCTCCCCCAAGTCTCTCCTGCCTACCTTTTATCTTAGCCTGCTGGACAAAATTTCCTCATTACTGAAGAAGGGCATATGCCCGAAACGTCGATTTTCCTGCTCCTGGGATGCTGCCTGACCTACTGCGCTTTTCCAGCAACACATATTCCAGCTGAGAAACTTATCAGTCTTGATTAAATTGTATGAGCAGACCAATGGGCTGAATGGCCTGATTTCTACTTCTATCTCTTATGGTGTCTTGCTGTCCTGGACACAATGTGAGAGAATTGGGTGTAGGAATAGGCTATTCGGTCTTTCGAGCCTGCACCAACATTGAACAGATCATAACTGGATATGAATATATCTACATCTAGATGGATAGACTGAAATCTTTGTCACCGGAGCATAGGAGGTTGAGAGGTGACCTGAAATTGAAAAAATCATGGGGGCTACAGATGAAGTGAATGACGGGTGTCCTTTCCTTAGAGCGGGGTTTTCAAGATTAGGAAGCAAACTTTGAAGGTGAATGGAGAAAGATTTTAAAAAGTCATGAGGCACACGATTTTTTTTTCTCCACAAATAGTGGTTTGTGTGTGGAATGAATATCCAGAGGAAGCATGGGATGCTGGCACAGTAACAATGTTTAAATTTGGATAAGGACATGAATGGGAAAGATTCTGAGGTGTTATGGCCTAGGCTAGACCACTCAAAACATTCTTAAGCAGGTAGCCCAGACCGTAAGTTTGCTATTTGTTTCGGTACGTTCACAGTGAAAATTACCCAGAGTAAGTTAGGTAGTTGACTGCCAGGTTTTAAAACAGAAATGTATTCACAAGATTGTGGAAGGAAACACAAAGAACAGAATAGAGAATACCCACAGAACTCAGTCTATCGAAACTAGACTTAAATATGCTGTCCCAAATGTACACAACAGTCCCAATAAACAAACCTCTTAAACAGAGAGTAAAACTGAAACAGAAGCTTACAGGTCAGAGTTAGGAAGATGGAAGGAAAGAGGGTTTAACAGCTTTTCTCCACACAGTCCACTGCTGAACTCACTCAAACAAGATTTCAGCTCTCACAACTGACCCCTCCCCTTTTATTATGCATGTCAATTCAAAAACATAAAAGCTTTGATATTAAGTCTTATCTGTTTACATAAAAACAAAAAGGCCTCCCGATAAACTTTTAATCTCTGTACTAAACCAGTCATTTTGGAGCCCGGGACTGTTTTACAACCCCTCCAAATGAAGCCAAGGACATAGTATCCTTGAGAAGAAGGTCCAGCTTTTAGTAAAACGGACCAGCTTTGTGACAGAGGGATATGAGCCAAACACTGGCAAGTGTGACTGGTTAAGTATGAGAACATAGCATTGGGCTTGTTGGGCTGAAGTGTTTATTTCTGCACTGTATGACTCTGTAACTGTTCTATCCCAGTCTCAAAACCATTTTTTTGCTTTCCCCCATAACCATCCACTTCTTTAATGTTCAAAGGGATGCTCCCTGACCTGTTGTGTTTTCCAGAGACACACTTGACGCTGATCTCCAGAATCTGCAGTCCTCACTTCCTCCACATCCCAGTATATGAACATTTAAACCATGCACCTCCTTCATGCTTATTTTTCCCAAAGCAAAGTCTATAACTTTACATTGTGGTACTGCATTTGCCATGCGTTTGCCAATTGAAACATAGCCCTGGAACAACTTTTCCAGATTCTGTATCCTCCGTGGATTCATTCCCTTTCCCTTCAGTTCATGCAAGACAGCAACTGAAACCCAGAATGAAAAATAAATGGAAAAGTGGGTGAGAAAAGAGTGTGCCGTACCCACAGATGTTGGACAGAGGAAAGATGTTGCAGTCTGGGACTAAGTTCAATCTTCTTTAGAGAGAGAGGAGCAACAGCAGGTTCAGAAGCTCATGGCCCACATTCCGCATTCAGACAAAGGGGTCTCTCTGATTGGCAGGAGGACCAGGCTTCTGCCAGTCCTCCAGGTCTCACCATTGGTCCTCCACAAGAAAGTCAGGGGTGGTTTCCGCGGACAGTGACGAGCAGGCTCAGTGCTTTTGCTGACACCGCAGCACATGCGCAGTGCTAGCTGACACCACGAAGCATGTACAATACGCACTGGGAGAGGCTGGTGTTCCTGACAGGTTTTAATCATCCAAATGTCAATAGGAGAAAAAAGCTGGAGCCATAATTTTATTTTTCCCTGTGGCTTGACATTTTATTCCTGTTGAAATTTGTCTTGCTGCTCAACTTTATATGTCTATTCCCCACGGTAGAGGAAGTCCAAAGCTAGAGACGTGGGAAATGTCAGAATTGTATGATAAATGGCAGAACTCATAGCAGCACTGGCATACAGAAGGATTTGGGCGTATTGATCCGTGGAAGTGGTAAAGCAGGTTGGTACAGTGGTCAAGAAGAAACACAGCACGCTTCCTTGAGTTTAAGAGTTGGCGAGTTATGTTACAGCTATTTATGCAGGCCACATTCGGAATACTACGTTCAGTTCTGGTCGCGACACTACCGGAAGGATGTGGGTGCTCTGGCAGAGGGTACAGACAAGGTTCACCAGGACATTGCCTGGTCTGAAGGGCTCTAGATATGAGGAGAAGTGGCATAAACCTGATTTTTTTTCTCTTGGAAGTCAGAGGCTGAGGGGAGACCTCGAAAAAATGATGAGACACAGAATAGCTGGACTGGGGTGGCAGGGTAACTCAGTGGTTTGCACTGATGCCACACAGTGCCAGAGACCCGGTTTCAATTTCAGTCTCGGGAGACTGTCTGTGTGGAGTTTGCACATTCTTCCTGCACGCCACGTCTCGTGTCTGCAAGGGCTTCCTCCTACATTCCAAAAATGTGTAGGTTTGGGTGGATTAGCCATGCTAAATTACCCATCGTGTCCAGGGATAAGCAGGTTAAGTTGGATTGTCTGCGTGTAAATTGCCCCAGTGTTGAGGGATGTGTACGTAGGTGTATTAGTTAGGGATAAATATAGAGTAATAGGGGTAGGAGAATGAGTCCCTGTGGGTTAGTCTTTGGAGGGTCAGTGTTGACTTGTTGGGCTGAATCGTCTGTTTCCACCCTGGAGGGATTCTATGATCGTCAGAGGCTTTTTTCCCTCCAGGGTGAAAAGGTCAACTAAAATAGGGAACAGGTTCGAGAAAAGAAGGGGACTTTCAATGTTGTGAAACTTGAAAGGATTGAGAAAAGATTCACAAGGATTTTGCCAGGGTAAGAGTTTTAAACCACAGGGAGAGGCTGAATAGGATGGGGCTATTTTCCCAGGAGCATCGCAGGATGAGTGATTTTTTTCAAAGAGGTTTATAAAAACTTGAAGGTCGTGGATGGGGTGAATAGACAATGTCTTTTCCCTGGGATGGGGGAGTGCAGAACTAGAGGGCATAGGTTGAGGGCGAGAGAGGAAACATTTAAAAGGGACCTTGCAGTCAACCTTTTTATGCAGAGGATTGTGCATTAGATTACTTACAGTGTGGAAACAGGCCCTTCGGCCCAACAAGTCCACACCGCCCAGCCGAAGCGCAACCCACCCATACCCCTACATCTACTCCTTACCTAACACTACGGGCAATTTAGCATGGCCAATTCTCCTAACCTGCACATCTTTGGACTGTGGAAGGAAACCGGAGCACCCGGAGGAAACCCACGCAGACACGGGAGAACGTGCAAACTCCACACAGTCAGTCGCCTGAGGTGGGAAATAAACCCGGGTCTCTGGCGCTGTGAGGCAACAGTGCTAACCACTGTGCCACCGTGCCGCCCACTTATATAGAAGTGCATGCATGGAATGAGCTGCCAGAGGAAGTGTTGGAGGCTGGTGGCGGCATCTGGATGGGTATATGAATAGGAAGGATTTAGTGGGATATGGACCAAGTTCTGGCAAATGGGACAAGATGAATTTTGCATATCCGATCGGCATGGACAATTTAGATTGAGGGTCTGTTTCTGTGCTTTACGTCTCCGACTCAATGGCTGGTGAAAAATATTGGCATTTGTCGAAACATTTATGCAACAGAAAATTACAAGCGGGTAAAGATAAGCCTCACGTCATTGATCCACGAATCCCGGTGTAGTATGGATGTATTTCCAGTAATAGAGTTAGTATGACATGGAAGGAGTCCAACAACATGGCTTCTTTTATAAAAATTCACACTTGATACTTAAATCCGAGTCTTCTGGGAATCTAAGACAACCGTGCATTAATATAAGACAGATAAGTCTGGGGTATATGGTACGTATTTGATGGAATGTTTGTGGCTCTAAAAGCCTGTTTTGCAGTTGGTTCTGGGCTCGTAATATTTAACCGCAGAATATTGTATATCTTCAGTAAGAACGTCAATACAGCATGATAGATGTCCATTCAACAACTTGAGTCCATGTGAACTCTTCATGGAGTATGCAATCCACCACATTTCCCTGCTGAATATATTTACAAATAGATCAGCACAAAGATCTTGGTTATTAAGAGAGGTCAGAATGATCCACAGAAACTAGAATTGTGTGTTTTGATTTTCTATTGTGGACTGAAAGCGGTGACCTTTGCAATCTCTTTCCACAGGAATATTACAAGAGAAGAATTTGGAGGCAGAAATCTCAGACCAAACATCACATCGAAGTCTGACAGTCGCTTGATTCACCAGGACTTGGATATTGTTGGCTTTGACAACAAGGAGGAGGCGGTCGGTCTGCTGAGTTAGGTTTTAAACGTCAATGTGACTGGAAACTCAGAGTCTCATACACCCACACACGACAGTAGTGACCCGAACAAAAAAATGGCTTCCCTGACCGGGAATCGAACCCGGGCCGCGGCGGTGAGAGCGCCGAATCCTAACCACTAGACCACCAGGGAGACATGTACGCATGTTGGTATCTCTGCTGAAAATTGTTTCGCTGCCCGGGAATCAAACCCAGGCCAGGGTCGGAAGAAGACTTTCACCGGTACAGCCACCAATGTAATTTTATGTCTCCATTGCTCCCGATGCGATCACTCCAACATTGGGGAGACTGGAGAGTCAAGTTCACATCTCCGGGACACCCGCAACTATCAACCCCATCGCCCTGTGCCCCAACATTTCAACTCCCCCTCCCACTCGGCCGAGGACATGCAGGTCCTGGGCTTCCTTCGTCGCTGCTGCTTCCCCACCCGACGCCTGGAGGAAGAACACCTCATCTTCCGCCTCGGAACACTTCAACCCCAGGGCATCAATGTGGACTTCACCAGTTTCCTCAATCCCCTTCCCCCACCTTACCTCAGTTCCAACCTTCCAGCTCAGCACTGATCTCATGACCTGTCTTACTTGTCAATCTCCCTTCCCACCTATCCGCTAAACACTCCTCTCTGACTTGTCACCTCCATCCGCACCACCATTCACATATTTTACTCATTGCTACCTTCGCCCCAGCACACACCCACCCCCAATTTATCTCTCTACCCTGAAGGCGTCCTGCCTCTATTCCTGATGAAAGGCTTTTGCCCGAAACGTCGATTTACCTGCTCCTCGCGACATGCTTGACCTGCTGTGATTTTCCAGCACCATTCCGATCTAAACTCTGGCTTCCAGCATCTCCAGTCCTCACTTTTGCCTACCCAATACACCCAGTGTGACGATTTCACATCAACAAATTGACACAAGCAGACACAACGTCTGCAGAAACCCTAGCCACATTACCTGACAATAAATACATCTGTTAAATGATGTCCAGACAACGCAAACCCCTCAGCATCATGGTCGCCCACAATCCTACCAACACACTTGAACAGCGGCTAATGAACCTGAAATACCCGATACAAACAACCAGCAAACGAATGTTATTTCACAAAATACCATACAAGGAAATATATACATGAACTCTGCCGCACAGTTCTCTGTGGCAAGAAACGCTGGGATGAGATAAGGAAGATATTTTCAGCCAAAAAGAATCGACACTGACTGAACAGCCATGTACAATCACCCCTATCAGCCCAGGATGGAAGATCCTAAGGGATGAACAGTTTCCTTATTTTTGGAAGAGTCACAAATATGAGACTGGGTTTTGGTGCTTGTTCCTTTCTACTCCCAACATCCGCAGTGGTTGGGGCGGTGAGTTGGAGAAAGTGAAATGTGCCCGTGAGCAGCGTGTGGATTTCTTTCAGCTTCCTCTCCTCTGACAGCGCTGTGACTTGTCTCTGATGTTCTCAGGGACATTTACTGACGCGAGACAGTGAAAAGAGTCTCATTCCCGCAGATCAGGAATTCAAACCGTATGCCGGCTTCAGGACAATGAGAAAGATTAATTGGGGTGTGTGAAGAAGCTGTGAGCTGCATTTCAAACAGGTATGTGGAGTCAGATGCGTCATCCATTGCATCCCTGGCACTGTGCGTACCTGACGCCGCCATGCTGTAGAAATCTGACATTAACGCGGACATGCGCAGCAATGGGAACATTCACAATGTGAACAGCCAAAGACAATCACCGTCACTGCTTCCCTTCCATTGTCCCAACTTTGTGAAGCAGTATCTTTTTCTGGCAAATAAAACATATTAATCCTCAGGTGCCTGCTTCATTTCGATCACGACTTCACGCCTCTCACTGCTCTCGTCTCATTTCCAAATACTTGACTCATCGCCTCAAAAGCAGCTCTGTGGATATCTGCTTGTACCACCCTGACAGGCAGTGGGTTGCAGATTCCCGACCACTTCCAATGTGAGTGAAACATCTTTCACCCTCCACTGATTTGAATCTTAAAGAAGAACCTGGGGAACAGTCTCCCTTTCGTTTTGACGACATTTCTCATTTTGTAGTCGGCAGGGTTCACACCTGCGTGGGAAAACTGCAATAGATTTAAAGTCCGTCGTATTAACCACTCGGCCCACGAATAGAGAACCACACTGACAGCTTCATTTCTCAGGTCTCTCTGCCTGTGGAGCTGAGAAGGAGTAAATTATTGCTGGGTTTGTTTGAATCCAATCACTTCACAGGTTTCGAAAGGGTTAAATATCTACAAATGGAGAGTCTGGTTGTTTCATCCCGAAAGATGAAATGAACTTTCAATTAAAAGTAAAAACAGAAATTGCAGAAGCAACTGAGGAGGTCAGGCACCATCGGTGGAATGAGAATCAGAGAAAATATTTCAGAACTCTGTTTTCTCCCACAGGTACTGCCAAACCTGCTGAGTTTCTCCAGCAGTTCCTCTTTCTGTCTCAGATTCTCAGCATCCGTTGTCCTCTACGTTAGAAATTAAATCAATTCAGCCTCTTGTGCAGGAATGAGAATCCTTTCAATTTCCCAAAAAATTGGCAGAGATTTCAAGGCATTTGGAAAAAAAGTAAAAGTGACATTAGGAAGAACATTTTCGCACAGGGAGTGGTTCGGATCGGTAAATCCCTGTCTGACCGTGACAAAGAGATAGATTCACGAACACCAAACGGAATTCGGTGGTCATGTTCAAAGTAACAATGTGGAGATTTACAGGGAGAAGGTAAGAGAATGATACGAATAGAGACTCTCATTTACTTGCTGTGTAGAACCAGCAGAGCTAAGGTGGGCCTCCAAATGCGCTGTGACACGTGTTGTGGTTCAGAGTGAACTCACAGTTCGACCAACGGAAGGTGGGAATTTAGAAAAAGTTTATGTTTACACAATCTCCTCACGTCAACGCAACAGCAAAATGGCTTAATTATCCGCCAGTGTAGAGAACCCGGTTCCTGGAGATGGGACAAACAGCTGGCTCAGGGATATTAGTGCACATTGCTCTCTTTGCCGCCAGTTCAGAGGGAGAACATTGGAGGGACAAAGGAGTGAATAACGATCTGTGTAGGAGAGTGACTAACTGTTAATAGAGACTGTTCCTGGCTAACAATAAGTCGTGTGTAACAGCAGACTATGTGATAACAAGGCCTCGTGTGGGTGAGGTCGGGGTCAAGGGCATGGGGGAGCTCGGGTCCAAACAATATTGAACTCGATGTTGAAGACTGAAGGACTATAGGATCTCCAAGTGGAAAATGAGGCGTTGGTCTTCCATGAGGAGCTTAGCTTTGCTGGAACACTACTGCATGCCTGAGACAGAGACGTTGGCCACGGAACAGGGTGGCGTGTTAAAGTGACAGGCACCAGAAGCTCAAGGCCTATTTTTGAGGGCAGAACCGAGATGTTCTGCGAAGCAGTCACCCTGTTTATGCTTCATGCTACTTTGGGGAAACGACACTGTGAGCAACGAATGCAGCAGACTACATTGTGGCAAATGTGCAGGTAAAGTGCTGCTTTACCTGGAAGGTATGTTCGAGCCCTTGGATATTCAGGAGGGAGCAGGTGAATGGGCAGGTGTTACACATTCAGCGGTTCCAGCAGAAAGTGCCTTGGGACAATGGGAGGTGGGTGTGGGGTGTTGAGAGTGAAGGAAGAGTGGACCCGAGGTGTAAACCCTGCCCATTTACCTCCTCTCATATATAAATCCGTGAAGTTGAAAGAACATTCCATAGAATGATTCAGTACCACGTGACTCACGAACTAATTTGTATTCATGTTCCGGGGGCAGCATCATTATTGTGTCACAGCAGCTGTAGGCCATCAGCGGGGGCTCGCCCTATGACGTCACGGTGCGGCTGAAAGCTCCCGGGACAGATTATCAAAGAAACCTCCCTGTGGGTCAGGGCAGCCCTGCATCGGGAAGCACTGGGATGGTCAACCACTATCAGTTTACATGGGGAACACATCTGCACATTACACAGCCTCGAGGCAAATTTCCCGTCCTTTTACTTAAAGTTCAAGAGCACTCAAACCGAAATTCCCCAGGTAAGTTTGGAAGAATTTCTTCCAGGTGTTCGCTAAATATATCTATGAGCACTTCGTTAAAGTTTGAACGTTGCGAATGTTGAAATTTTGTGCTTTTGAGCGAAATCACAGTTCGAAAAACAGAATGTGGGAATTTAGACAGAGTTTATACTTGCACGACGGCGATATGTCTGCGGGTGCGTGATGGGAGCATCACCCAGAAGGAAAACCATCTCTCCTGTTCAGTCAATGTCGTCTTTAGCAGCTTTCCCGTATAACGGCGCTCTGTTCTGCACCTCGCCTTCTCATCTCTTTCCCAAAACACTTCGACATAAATATTTCACATTGATAGACTGGCCCAATGTGCACAGTTGAGATGACACCCTCGTGGAGGTCTGAGTGGTCTTCTGTTGTTCTCTGTATCCTATGCTGAGGAGAGCAATGCTTGTCACTGGTCACTCCGGTGTTAGAGAAAAGTTTAGAATCAAAACGGTTTAACTTTCTGCCAGTAGAGAGAACCCGGTTCCTGGGGCCGGGAGAAACAGCAGCAGGGAGACAAAATGAGAAGCAGCTGTTCTGGAAACTCTGCCGCTTGCAATTCTCAGAGCAATGTCAAATGCATTTCACACTGAGCAAGACTCAGCTGGTTGAAGAGGTAGAGTAGGTGTCTGTGGGTGGTGTTGGTGTGGCTGCTTGGTATCTGGGTATGATTCTTGATGTGGGTCTTCTACTGCGGAGGCTTGCAAGTAATCCAGGGTTCAAATCTCGGACGAGCCCGCAATTTCTGGTTTGTGTAAGAGTGCCTGGTTAATTTTCTCAAAAAGCACCTTCGCTAAACTCGGTTGGGCTGCTTGGAGTACAAACTGAGCATAAAGCAAGGGAGTGAAATGATGGAATATTGCGTTGACGTCAGTAGTGCCGTGTTTAAGGAATGTCAGCGAAGAGGGTAGATTGGAAAATTAGGACAGCTCTCCTCGGAGAACAGAAGTTTGAAATCTGGCCTGATTGAAGCTTTCCAAGTCATGCGGGATCCAGACAGAGAAAGTAACGCAGTTTAAATGCTCCCACGTCTGAAAGGATCAGTAATGATTCGGCAGAGTTTTAAAGTAATGAGGAAAAGAACTAAAAGTGACATTCGGAAGGGTGTGGTTAGGGTCAGCAAATCCCTATCTAACATTGACAAACAGGCAGATTCAATAGCTGCATAGGGGAATTCGGTGTTCATGCTTAAAGTAACAATATGCAGAATTACACGGAGAAGGCAAGAGAATGATACGAATAGAGACACACGTTTACTTACTGTGTCGAATCAGCAGAGCGAAGGTGGGCCGCATGGCGTCCGTCTGCGCTGTGACACATGATGTGATTCAAAATGAAATCACAGTTCGAACAACAGAATGTGGGAGTTTAGAAAACAAGTTTATATTTACACAGTCTCCATACGTCTGTGAAACAGCATATTACACGACAGCAGTGGAGATCTTTGACATCAGTCTCGAACGTGCATGCCACATGCCAGACGAAAAGCTGAAGAGACCTGTGGAAAACTGTTTCGTGCTGGGAGTAACCCAGCGGTCGATGGATTGAAACCATCCTCTGCTGTTGCTCGATGCTTCCTTGAGCAGCTTCCTTTTGTAATGGTGCTGTGCTCTGTTCTGTATCTTGCCTTTGCACATACTTCCTAAGTGTCTGAATGCCCTGTATCATACCGATACACTCGCGTAACTCACACGGTTCCAGTAACATGCTTTTTGGAGGTCTGAGTGGTCTATTCCTGTTCGTAGTCGGTTTCCTATGCACTGATTCGCAAAACCACTTCTCTGCGATGCCAATGAGCTGATAAAGTTGAAACACATGCCTTGCAGCTTCATCCATTCCCTGCAGTAATTCACCACGCTGGGTCGGACGAGAATGACAAGACGATCAGCATTTCATAAACTGTATCACCACTCAGATACAGTTCCTTACTATTAGGACAGATATCACTTATTGTGAGTAACCTCAGAGAGAGACAAGTGACAGACAGTCGCCGTGACTCAATGGGCTGAACGCCTCTGTCGGCGGGAGAATGCTGCTACGCGTTTATGCCATCCCACTGCCTGTCTCTGGGACAGACTGAGGGAGCAATAACGTTCATTTTTAACCGTCCCTTCCGTGTTGGACCGCCTGCAGTCCCGTGGGGACTGCCTGCAGCTCAGGGTCGTGGGGATAGCTGTCAGTGAGTGAAGGTTTCACTCGGATTCTTTTCACCTGGGACACTTGGGGCTCAGATGTTAACTGCTGCACGGTCGCAGCAAAGAAAGCGATGCCCACATTGCAATAGACTTTCCGTAAGATTGCTGCGTGAAGACGATTTCTGAACACCAAGCAGGCTGCACATCAATGTGAATTTACCTGGGCGAAGAGTCCTCGGTGTTCATTTCTCTCTGTCCTGCCAGCACAGCATCTTTCTGTCTCTCTGATATCAGACCTTTGGAGAAAGTTCACAATCAAAGCTCACTTCCCACGCATTAGTGTAACTGATACCTCTCACCGCAAGGGATTGAGAGAGAGAGCAGAAGAGCGAATGGACTCTTCCCTCCAACACCCACCAACCCCCCCCCACCCCCCGCATCCCGCTCCCAGAACAGCTTGCAAGTAGGAATAAATTGGTTTCATTATCCGCCAGTGGAGAGAGTCCAGTTCCTGGGGATGAGACAAACATCAGCTCCCCGGGGACAGAATGACAAGCAGATGTTCTGGATACTGCTGCTTGCAATTCTTGCAGCAAAGTAGAATGTATTTCACACTGAGCAAGTTCAGCTGGCTCAGAGTCTCCAGTGAACATTGCTCTCTGAGTTTATATTTGCACATCGGCGACATGTCTACACAACAGCACGTGACACTACAGCAGTGAAGATCTTTTGACGTCATTCTCGAACATGCAAGTCACACGCCAGATGAAAAGCTGAATACTTCTCTGGAAAAGCAGGAGAATTGCACAGCGGGTGCATGCTGGGATCATAACCCAGAAGCGAAACAATTTTCTCCTTTTCACTTAATGTCGTCTATAACAGCTTTCCCGTATAACGGCGCTCTGTTCTGTTCCTTGCCTTGTCATCTGCTTCCCAAAACGTCGGGTATCTGATTTAAATATGTCACATTGATACACAAGTCAAATTTATACAGTTGCGCTTGCACACTTTCGGAGCTCTGAGTTGTCTTGTCCAGTTTTCTGTCGGTGTGTTCTGAACTCAAGTTTTAAACCTCTTCCCTCTGATGGCAATGAACCGGTGAAGTTGTAACACATGACTTGCTGGTTTGGTCCATTCTTGTAAAGAAACCAACGTCCGTGTAATAAAAGACTTTCTGCAGGATTGCTGTGTCAAGACAAATTCTGAACACCAAACAGGCTGCACCAAAATACACTCATATCAATTTGCCTGAGGGAAGAGTCTCCGGTGTCCATTTCTCTCTGTGCCGGCATCACAGCATCTTTGGAATAAGTTCAAAGTTGCCCATTTCCTACGCATGACTGTAACTGACTTCTCCTGCCTCACGTCATAGTGAGAGAGAGCAGAAGAGCGAATGGGCTCTGCCTTCCACCAGCACAGCTGGCAAGTAGAAACGAAATGGTTCAATTATCCACCAGTGGAGAGAGCCCGGTCCCTCGGGACGGGGCAAACAGCAGTGTCCTGGGAGCAGCGAGACAGAAAGAGAAGCAGATGTTCTTGAAACTCATTACTACTTGTAATTCTGGGAGCAATGTACAATGTATTTCGTACTGAGCAACTCCCAGTTGCTTCAGGAGCTGGGCGCGTGCATGACTTTTGGCTCGTTGGTCTCGGGTTGTGATGCTAGCTTTGGGTTTTCTAGCTTATACAGACGGGTGGGAGGTGCCGGGCTCCAATTCCAGGCAAACCCTCATTTCTTAAATTGACCTGAGCAAAAATGCCGGGTCAGTTTTCTCAAAAAGCCGCTTCGTTAAATCAGATCGGACTGCCTGAATTAGGAATGGGACAGAGGTATCATTGCAGTGAACACGGCGAAGGGAAACACTTGCTCAAAGTGAGAACAAGTATTGCAGACTTTTCGCCCGCGCAATCCGAGTCTGAATGAATCCTCCACCTCTATTACGCTCAATTCTGAGGGTGATACTTCAGGAAGCGAGGAGGGAAGTCATTGCAGACAGCTCTGAACAGGTTGAAGTGAATGTTACCGTGTATGAGGATTGTCAGTCATGAAGGTAGATTGGATAGTTTGGGGCAGCTCTCTTTGGAGAACAGAAGGCTGAAAGCGAGTCTGATTGAAGTTTTCCACGTCATTTAGGGTTTAAAACAGAGGAAATAATGCAGTGAAAATGCTCCCAGGCCTGAAAGGATCGAGAACAATTTGGCAGAGATTGAAAGTCATCAGGAAAATAAGTAAAAGTGACATTAGGAAGACCGTTTTCGCACAGGGAGTGGGGTCAGTAAGTCGCTGTCTGACAGTGACAAAGAGGCAGATTCAATGGACACAAAAGGGAATTCGGTGGGCATGTTCAATGTAACAATGTGCAGATTTACAGGGAGAAGGCGACAGAATGAGACACTTATTTACATATTGTGTTGAACCAGCAGAGCTAAGGTGGGCTGCATGGCCTCAGTCTGCGCTGTCACACATTTTGTGATTCTGAGTGAAATCGGAGTTGGACCAATAAAACGTAGGAAATTTGACAACGGATATATTCTGCCCAACAGGATACTCAATCACAGCAATGAAGGTGTTTTGACATAATTCTCGAAGGTACATGACACAAAGCAGATTCAAAACCGAGTATTCCTTTGAATCACTGAGTAATTTGTTTCCAGTTATTCAGTTGAGGTGAGCGGAGTTGCGCATTGGGAGCCACTCCAGTTGATAGGTCGAAGCCGTTTTCTCTTGTGTGATAGTCCAACCAGCACTCCAATTTGCTGTGCTTCCAGTCAGAAGATGCAGATTACTATCCCATACTGATACACGGGCCACGATGACCCAGATGTGGTGACAAGCTTGTGAAGTGCTGAGTGCTCTTCTCCTGTTCTCTGTCTGGCTGCTGTGATCCGAATCATCAAACCCCTCTTCTCCGCGATAGGAATAAACTGTTGAAGGTGAAACACCTCAGTTGTGGTGTGTTCCATGCGCAGGAGGCCCTGCAGTAATTCCCACAGTTTCACACAGCAGCATCCTCTCGGTGAATTACGCTTGGCAAAAATATCGACTGAACCAAATCAATGTCCGCCATTGGATTTTACTGACACCGTTTATAAAATTCAGGCTCACCGTTAATGTGGAGAGGGGCCGTCAGACTGTAGTTTCCGCTCCTTCTATTGAATAAAGATAATTTTAACTGAGTCCAGTGAGAGGAAAGGATATGCTGTTGGTGGGAAACATTTCTATCTGAACTCGCATTCACTCTCCTGATAGATTGAAACATAAAGCTGGGAGTCTCTGGATTATGTTGTAAAAAAATTGGTATTATGTTACTCACACCGTGCTGTCACCAACTGAATGAAACGGCTGCCCAGAGGGAGGCGGCTGTGTTTGAATCCCGTGATGAACTGGGGGAGCTGAGCATTTACCCAAACAATGGGCATACCACCTCCCAGACACTGTGTTCACAAATCAAACTGACAGCAAAGCTTCACGTGTGATTGAAAGTTCCTGGAAAGAAGGCTTGGCTCAACAAATACTCCTTTCTTAATTTGCAATGTAAGAAGCGGATATTAGTGCGCTGGACGTGATTTGAACACGCAACTTTCGGATCAGGAGTCAGACGCGCTACGGTGGCGCCACAACCTCACGGATGGCATGCACCCACTATTCATGCTTAAGGGAAATGATCGTACAACAATGATTTTACGTCATGACGAACAACCGAGATCAACAGTTCATGTCTGTTCTGTCTCTCCCCCCTCTCCTTCTTTCTCTCGAAACAATTTCTAACTCTACCTCAATAAAAAGGTGAAAGAACTGTGGATGCTGTATATCAGAAACAAAAAACACAGTAGTTGCGGGTGACCCTTCTACAGAACTGATGGTGATCGGGAAAACGTTGGTTTATATGCAGGAAATACCGTGGGAGGATGGCGGATGCAGTAAATGACAGATCAGGACAGAGCCCAAAGCGAGGGAAGAATTGTTGGACAGAAAAGGGAGTTGATAACGATCCGCGTGGGATGGTAAATGGAGACTGTTCGTGGCTAAGAATACGTAGTGTATAATGAAAGACTATGTGATGACAAGGCTTGGTGTGTGTGGAAGGGACGAGGATACTATGGATTGCAGACCCTAGAATTATTGAATTCGATATTGGGACCGGAGGATGTATGGTCCCCAAGTGTAATATTCGGTGCTCTTCGTTCTGCTGGTGCTGAGCTTCGATGGAACACCATAGAAAACCTGAGACAGAGATATTGGCCAGGGAACATGGTGGGCTGTGGAATTGGCAGGCAACTGGAAACTCAGGGTCTTTTTTACGGGCAGAACGTAGATGTTCTGTGCAGCAGTCACCCAGTTTACACTTCGTTTTTCCCAATGTGGATTAGACCACATTGTGAGCAGCAAATGCAGTAGACTGGGTTGTGGGAAGTGCAGGTAAAGTGCCCCTTCACCTGGAAGGTACGTTTGGGTCCTTGTGTAGTGAGGAGGGAGCAGGTAAATGGGCTGGTGTTACACATTCGGCAGTTGCAGGAGAAAGTGTCGTTGGACTGTTGTGGTGGGAATAGGGGTAGGGTTGATGGAAATGAAGGAAGAGTGGACCCAAGGTATACTCCTGCCCATTTACCTATCCGCCAAATAGAGGAATTTGTAAAGAGTGCACAAGGAAATTTTCTAATTCACAATGAGGATGTACATACTGGCGAGGGTGCAAAACCTAAGGGCCAGCAACCATAATTCAATTAACATTAGAATAGAGATTGGAAATAATATATCAGATCTAAAAGTTGAAGTTCTAAAATTGAGGAAGACTCAGGTATGAGGCAAGATCTTTCAAAAGCTGATTGGGGGCAGATGTTTGCAGGTTAAAGGACTGCTGGAAAATGGGAAGCCTTGAAATATGAGATAACCAGAGTCCAGACACAGTATATTCCAGATAGGGTGAAAGGAAAGGCTGGTAGGTGTAGGGAATGCTGGATGGCTAGACAATTTGAGATTTTGGTTAAGATAAAGAAGGATGCATATATCAGGTGTCGACAGAGAGATCGAATGAATCCTTAAGAGTATAAAGGCAGTACGAGCATACTTAAGAGGGAAATCATGAGGTCAGAAAGGGGACATGAGATAGCTTTGGCAAACAGAGTTAAGGATAACCCAAAGGGTTTTTATAAATACATTAAGGACAAAAGGATGACAAGGGAGAGAATAGGGACCCTCAAAGATCAGCAAGGCGGCCTTTGTGTGGAGCTGCAGTAGATGGGGGGCGGGGGGTGGGGTGTGTGATTCTGAACGGATATTGTGCATCAGTGTTTACTGTGGAGAAGGGCATGGAAGACATAGAATGTGAGAAAGTAGATGGTGACATGTTGAAAAAATGTCCATATTACAGATAAGAAATTGCTGGATGTTTTGAAATGCATAAAAGTGGACAAATCCTGAGGACTTGATCAGGTGTACCCTAGAACTCTGAGGGAAACTGGGCAAGTGATTGGTGGGCCTTTCACTGAGATATTTCTATCATCAATAGTCACAGGTGAGGTGCCGGAAAGCTCGAGGGTGGCTAATGTGCTGCCACTATTCAAGAAAGGTGGTAAGGAAAAGTCAGGGAACTCGAGACCTGTGAGCCTGACATTGGTGATGGGCACGTTTTTGGAGAGAATCCTGAGAGATAGGATTTGCATGTATTTGGAAAGGCAAGAATTGATTAGGGATTGTCAGCATGGCTTTATGCTTGGGAAATCAGGTCTCACGAATTTGATTGAGTTTTTTGAAGAAGTACAAAGTGGATTGATGAGGGCAGAGCGATGGACGTGATCTATATGGAATTCAGGAAGGCATTCATCAAGGTTCCTCATGGGAGACTGGTGAGCAAGGTTTAATCTCAAGGCATGCAGGGACAACTTGCCATTTGGATACAGAACTGGCTAGAAGAAAGAAGACAGAGGGTGGTGATGGAGGGTTGCTTTTCAGACTGAAGGCCTTTGACCAATGGTGTACCACAAGGATCGATGCTGGGTCCGCTACTTTTTGTAATTTATATAAATGATTTGCATGTAAACGGAGGAGGTATAATTCGTACGTTTGTAGATGACACCAAAATTGGAGGTGTAGTGGACAGCAAAGAAGGTTACCTCAGATTACAAAGGGACCTTGATCAGATGGGCCAAAGGGTTGAGGAGTGGCAGATGGAGGTTAATGTAGATAAATATGAGGTGCTGCATTTTGGAAAAAACAAATCAGAGCAGGACTTTTACAATTAATGGTAAGTTCCTTGGAAGTGTTGCTGAGCAAAGAGACCTTGGAGTTCAGGTTGATAGTTCCTTATAAGTAGAGACACAGGCAGATTGGATAGAAAAGAAGGCGTTTGGTATGCTTTCCTTTGTTGGTCAGAGCATCGAGGATAGATGTTGGGAGCTCATGTTGCCACTGTACAGAACATTGGTCAGGCCACGTTTGGAATATTGCATGTAATTTTGATCTGCTTCCTATAGGAAAGATGTTGTGAAACTAGAAAAGGTGCAGAAAAGATTTACAAGGATTTTGCCAGTGTTGGAGGGTTGAACTATAGGGCGAGGCTGAATAGACTGTTTTCTCTGGAGTGTCGGAGGCTAAGGGGTGACCTTATAGAGGTTTATAAAATCATGAGGGATATGGATAGAGCAAATAGACAAGTTAGTTTCCCTGGGATGGGGGAGTCCAGAACTACAGGGCATAGTTTTAGGGAAGGGAGGGGAAAGATGTAGAAGGAACTTAAGGGGCAAACTTTTCACGCAGAGGGTGATGCATGTACGGCATGAGCTGCTGGAGTAAGTGGTGGAGGCTGTATAATTACAGCATTAAAAATGCATCTGGATGTGTATATGAATAGGAAGGTTTTATGGGGATTTGGGTCAAGTGCTGGCAAATGGGACTAGATTAGGTTAGGATATCTGGGCTGCATGGACGAGTTGGACCGAAGGGTCTGCTTCCGTGCTGTACATCTGTGTCACTCTGTGAGACTCCATGGGCCTCTCTAGGAGAAAGTGAGGACTGAAGATGCTGGAGATCCGAGCTGAAAATGTGTTGCTGGATAAGCGCAGCAGGTCAGGCAGCATCCAAGGAGCAGGAGAATCAACGTTTCGGGCATGAGCCCTTCTTCAGGAATTTTTATCTATAAACTATAAACATTCCCTTAGTTAAATATTGTGAAGTGTGAAGCTATTGTTTTAGTCCCCAAGTTCGACCTGAGCACCCCCTCCCCCATCCCAGTAACTCTGTTGACAGCCTTCATGTCACATTTAAAACGAGGATCAATAGATTCGTGAAGAGTCGGGGGATGAACAGTTACAGGAAAAAGGCAGGAAAGTGAATGTGGGGAATGTCAGATCAGATACAATTCTATTCAATGGAAAAGCAGGCTCAAGGTGTTGAATGGCATTTTCCAATTCCTATTTCTTATGGTTCCCGAGCCCTTCACAAGGTATGTGTGTGTGTGTGTGTGTGTGTGTGTGTGTGTGCGTGTGTGTGTGTGGGTGTGTGTGCGTGTCTGGATGCGCACGCACGTGCATACATGCATGCACGGTTCGTGAATGGTAGATTTCCTGCCCTAAAAAGGACAGTTTCTGTAGAAACACAACAGTTCTGGTAGCATCTATGAAGAAACAAGTGTTATTGCTTTGAGTCCCGTGAACCTTCAAAACTTGGCTGGATTCAAAACATTAACTGGTTTCTCCCCACAGATGCTGCCAGACCTGCTGCGTTTCCCCAGCAATTTTGCCTTTTGATGCTGATCTCCAACAGCTGCAATTCATTATTTTAGTAAATAACTGTTTCCTGGTTGCCAGGACAGAGAGAAACTTTCACCTCCAGATCTCTTCATTAGTTGAACATAAATTCCACCAGCAGCCATGATGGGATTTGAATTTGCGTTCTCAGAAGACCTAGTTCTCTAGGTTGCTCAACCAATCTTCCCTTCAATGACAATTTTCTCCTAACTATTTTCCTTTATTCATTCACGGGATGTCGCATTTTGTCTGCCACTATTATTCTGGTAAACATCAACTTAACTTTCCCGCTGTTTCCCCATAATCATCAATTCCCTTTCGGATTAAAAAAAAAATTAGTTTTTTAATGCACTTAACAATCCAGTCGATTCAGCGTCTTCCTGTAGCTTAAACCCTCCAACCCTGGCAGCATCCTTGTAAATGTTTTCTGAACCCTTTCAAGTTTCATAACCTCCTTCCTGTAGCAGAGAGCCCAGAATTGCCTGCAGTATTCCAACAGGGGTGTAATCAATGTCCTCTCTGAAGATGACTTTAAAAAAGATAACAACAGGCAAATCAGGTTACTTGGGTATGACTTTCCCATAGCAGTTTGTTTTGGCTGTCCTTCATTAATCTATTTTTTTTTCAGTAATGAGAAAATATTTTGTGGGATGTGATGATTGCGAGCACATCCAACATTTGCTCATTGTCCCTCATGGCCCTTGAACAGAGGAATTGTGACTACATGCTAGAAGGCAGTTGAGAGTCAACCACATTATAGTAGGTCTGAAGACACAAGGGGTGTGTGTGTGTGTGTGTGTGCGTGTGTGTGTGTGTGTGTGGGGGGGGGAGTGGGGGGGCACGCAGGACGTGCATACAATCATGCAGGATTCATGAATGGTAGATTTCCTGCCCTAAAAAGGACAGTTTGTTGAGAAACACAATAATTCTGGTAGCATCTATAAAGAGACAACAGTGTTACTGCTTTGAGTCCAGTGGTCCTTCAAAACTTGGCTGGATTCAAAAGATTAACTGGTTTCTCTCCACAGATGCTGCCAGACCTGCTGCGTTTCCCCAGCAATTTTGCCTTTTGCTGCTGATCTCCAACATCTGCAATTCATTATTTTAGTGAATAACTGTTTCCTAGTTGCCAGGACCGAGAGGAACTTTCACTTTCAGGTCTTTTTATGAGTTGAACACGAGCAGCCATGATGAGATTTGAATTTGTGTTCTCAGAAGATCTGTGGGTTGCTCAACCATTATCACTAGATCCTAATCTTCCCTTCAATGACAATTTTTTCCTGAATATTTTCCTTTATTCATTCATGGGATGTCGCACTTTGTATCCCATTATTGTTCTGGTAAACATCAACTTCACTTTCCCGCTGTTTCCCCATAATCCTCAATTCCCTTTCTCATTTAAAAAAATATATATCTTAGTTTTGAATGCACTTAACAATCCAGGCTCAACAGCTGTCCGAAACATACAATCCCTTATTTGCAGGTTATTCCCTCTGGTTCTAAACTCACACACAAGGGGAAACTGTCCCACATCTAGCCTGTCACGTCTCCTCAGAATCTTGTTTGTGACAATAATATTTCCTCGAAATCTTCTAACTGCTATTAAGCGCAGGCCCAACCGACTCATTTCTCCTCATAAGACATTATTTCCATCCCTGATACCATCCTGGTCAACCTTCTCTGGACTGCCTCCAATGCCAGTATATCTTTCCTTAGCTAAAAGGCCCAAAATTGTTCCCAGTGTTCAGTTGTGGCCTAATTGGTGTCTGATTTCGGTTCATAATAACCTCCCCACTTTGATACTCCATTTAAAAACCAACATCCCATTTGCCTTCCCTATTACTCACTGAACTTGGATGAAGTGTTCATGTATGCGAGCTTGCAAATCCTCCTATTCAGCAGCTTTCTCCATATAACATTCAGCACTTTTCCTCCTGGCAAAGTGCACAACCTCATTTTCCCACATTCTATTCCATCGGCCAAGGTTTTGCTCATTTCCTTAACCTGTCGATATCGCTCTCCATGTCATCCTCACCACCTGAACTCCAATCAACTGTCTCTACTGCAGTCTTGGCAATAGTACATTCACTTCACTTATCCAAGTAATTCATATCCATATTGTAAATAGTTTTGGCCGCAGCAATGTACCCTGTGGGAAGTTGCGATCCTGAACATACCCCTTATCCCTACAGTATCATTGGTTAGCCAATCATCGATCCATATAATCAGAGCGTCTCCAATATCATGTGAATATCATTGGCTCTGCCAGCAAGTCTTCCCAAACAGTCCTTGAAAAAGTGGTGGTGAGCTGCCTCTTAAATTGCTTCACTAATATGATGTGGTCTATAATAAAGGCTCAGGAGCGAGTTCCAGGATTTTGATCAATTACATCGAAGCAATGCGTATCTGTCACAGTTGGAATGTTGTGTTCACACTTATCTCTTCTTGCTGGTTGAAGTGATGGAGTGAAAGTTGCTCTTGAAGAGCCGCCACTCATATAATTAAGCCAGACAGATCGATTGTAGCCAGACACTCTGCCATTTTGACTTCTCATCAATCTACAATCTTTCCATCTAAGTTTTAGTCACATCAAACTGCCACGCAATGCTGTTAAGGCCTCAGTAAACTATAATAACGTGAAGATCGCTGGGATGATTTTCTACATCCGACTGCAATATAAACACAGATCATTGTTTCCAGTTTTGGTGGAACAAAAGACATCGTATTGGTGGATAATTACAGTTAGTGCAAACACAGCTAGCCATCGATAAATATTAATCCTGTTCACTTCAATGGCCAAATTTCAATTCAGAAACCAAGTGCACTCGGCTGCTTGTAACATAGACAACATGACAAAATGGCTCATAGGAGGAGAAATGGGACATTGAGGAGGAGTGAAATGTTTGCTTTTGGTCACTTCTACAATTGTTAGGAAAACAAGTTGAAAGGATTCTTAAAAGGTGTCTGAAGGAGTGGTGAGGGATAACACTTCAGACAGCGCAAAGGGGAAGACCACTTTCTAGTGGAAGAAAAATACATTCCTTATTTCTGAAAGAACTGGGAAAAAGAAGAGGGAATGAAATCTGACTTGGGAGCTATTTCCTATTTGTTGAGGATGTTGCTTCATCACAGTCTTGGTTTAGAGCATAAGTTCTTTATCAGGAAGAAAGGGTGGCCCAAGGGGGCTGAGAGATAAATGGGAAGGAAGTGGGGCTGGAGGGAAGGCAGCTGGGAGTGCAATAGGTAGATGGAGGTTGGGATTGATGGTGATAGGTCAGAGATGAGGGTGGAGTAAATAGGTGAGAAGCAAGGTGGACAGGTATGACAGGTCAAGAGGTTGGTGTCGAATTGGAAGGTTGGATTTGGGGCAAGGTGGGGGAGAGGAAATGAGGAAACTGATGAAACCTGCATTGATCCCATGTGGTTGGAGAGTCCCAAGGCAGAAGATGATGTGTTTTTTCGACAAGCGTCGGGTAGCAAGAGTTTGGTAGTGGAGGAGGCCCAGGACTTGCATGTCCTTGGTGGAATGGGAGGGGGAGGTAAAGTGTTCAGCCACAGGGCCGTCGGGCGTTTAGTTTCAGTGTCCCAGAGCTGTTCCCTGAAACGTTCCGCTAGTTGGCGTCCAGTTTCCCCAATGTGGATGAGACCATATTGCGAGCAATGGACATAATCTTATAAATAGATTGCATAAATCTTAGCCTGCCAGAAAAGAAAATTTTAATTAAATTGGATGACTGCATGAAACGGTTTGTTGGTCAGATTTGAATCATCACTCCCGAATGAGACAAAGCCATGAATATCAGTGAACTGCTCTTATTGTTGTAAACCACAAGTTCTTGATGTATTTTCACAACTTACTGGTATTCACACCTGCACATTTAATGTCAAACTCTGACATCAAAAATGAAATTACAGCATTAATTTTGAATGAAATTAATCGAACAAACAAATTAATAGCACATAGTGAATACCAAGTCTGATTAATATGAAATTAAATTTGACCAAAAAAATATAAAATCAATATCGGAGTTAAGAAATGGGTGTAGGGCATTCGGCAAGAAATGCAGCATCATAGAAGGTGCTCCTCCAGGGAGTGCATTTTACCAACTACCATTGCTAAATATAAACACTCTCATATGATCCTTCGGTTTTAAAGTAAACCATATCCCCTTACAGTAGGTACCATTTAAATGAGTTAAAAATACAAGCCTTGAGCAAATCCAGCTTCCAGACTTACCCCCCGTTTCTTGAAGCTTGGACCTTCCTCCAGCTCCGGGTGGTCGTTGAATTCCTGGGCTCCAGCTTCCACAGCCACTCCTCCACTGAAGAAGCTTTGGGAAGCAGATGCAAAGGCAAGATACAGAACAGAGGGCCTTTGTATATGAAAGCATCTTACAGAGACATTGACCAAGAGGATCACATGGTTTTGACCCATCGACCTCTGGGTTATTTGCCCAGCACACTCACGCAGCATTACTCTGCTTTTGGGCTCCCAGCAGCTGGATTGTGGATCAGTTTAATGGAGGTCTTATATCTCTGACAACATCGGTACACAAGGCAGTGAAGAAAGGCTTCAGCACACTGGCCTTCATCAGTTAGGGAATTGAGTATCGATGTTGGAAAGTTATGTTGTAGTTTTGCAGGACGTTGATGAGGCAAGCCAGGCAGCACCAGAATGTGGAGTGGTCAGCGTTTTGGGTATTAACCCTTCTTCAGGACTGAAACGTTTGCTTCTCCATGAGAAATGATTTATGGTAATGTTGCTGTGGGTTGTCGGGCTTGCACTCCAGGGAGACTCTGAAGACGCTGGAGCTGTTTTCACTGCAGCATCAGAGGCAGAGGAGTGACATAATAGAGGTTACAAAATCATTAGGAGCATGGACAGGTTAATAGACAAGGTCTTTTCCCTGGGATGGGGGAGTCCAGAACTCGAGGGCATAGGTTTAGGGTGAGAGGTGAAATATATTAAAGGGACAACTTCTTCATGCAGAGGGTGGTACATATATGAAATGAGCTGCCAGAGTATATGGGTCAGGTGCTGTCAAATGGGACTAGATTAATTTAGGATATCAGGTCAGCATGGACAATTTGGACCGAAGGGTCTGTTTCCATGCTGTACGTGTCTCTGACTACTGGTCCTGATGTAAGTTTAAAATAGAGTCCAAGTAACTTGGAATAGTTCATTCTTATTGACCTCACCTCCTGAAAAGTTTCAAATGAATCCCTCTGAGAGATTCTGTTTAAATATGCTGAGTTGGACAAAGTATCCCATCAAGTTTAACACAAACCCAGAGGTGAAGAAGTCAGAAGTCAGAACACCAAGGGGACCAAAACTGATCACAATATTCCAGGTGCAGCCTCATCAACTGTATTCTGAATTGCTGTGTTCTCCCAAACTTCTGCTTGCAGCTTCGGGTTGCAATATGTAGTGGCTTAGTGGTTACCACTGCAACCTCACAGCGCCAGAAACCCAGGTTTGATTCCAGCCTTGGATGGCTGTCTGTGAGGAGTTTGCACATTCTCCCAGTGTCTGCGTGGGTTTTCTCTGGGAGATGCTGTTTTCTGCCATAAACCAAAGATGTGCAGGTCATGTGGATTGGCCATGCTTAATTGCCCATAGCGTTAGATGCATTAGTCAGAGGGAAATGGGTGTGGATGGGTTACTCTTCGGAGGGTTGGTGTGGACTTGTTGGGACGAATAGCCTGTTTCCACACTGTAGCAAATCGCATCAGCACGACTTTTGTCTCTAACGAATGGCAGAGTAGACTCGATGGACCCAATGGCCTACCTTCTGCTCCGATGGTCTTGCAGTCTTAGGATTCTCGGGATCATTTCAGTGGCAATGTGCAGTCCCTGACTCAATGAGCAGCAGCGCCCCCGCTGGTGCTTCCGCAAGTTGCAAGAAAACATGAACGTCTTCCCACACTCGGGCCAGCTGAAGAACCTCCCCCTGCTGAAGGACACACTATTGTTTCAGCAGGGCGGAGGAATTGCTAAAGGCCTTCCCGCACTCAGGGCAGCAGAATGGCCTCCCCCCGCCCCCGTGTGGACCAGCTGGTGTTTCCGCAGTGTGGAGGAGCGGGTAAACCCCTTCCCACCCTCGGGGCAGGAGAAAGGCTTCTCCCTGGTGTGAATGGACTCGTGCCTCAGCAGGGCTGAGGAATTGCTGAAGGCCTTCCTGCACATAGGGCAACTGAACGACCTCTCCCCCATGTGGACCACACCAATGGGCCAGCAGGTCAGAGGAAAGAGCAAAGCCCTTCCTGCACTCGGGGCAGAAGAACGGCCTCTCCTCAGTGTGGACCCCACTGGTGTCACAGCAGGTGGGAACAACTGCTGAAGGCCATCTCGCAGTTGGGGCCAGAGAACAGCCTTCCCCGGTGTGGACCAACTGGTGCGTCAGCAGGGCAGAGGAATCACTGAAGTCCTTCCCACACTCAGGGCAGCAGAAGGGCGTCTTCCCCTCTGTGGGCCCATTGGTGCTTCAGAACCCTTTCAAATTTCACAATATCTTTCTGATAGGAGGGAGACCAGAATTAAACACACTATTCCAAAAGTGGTCTAACCAATGTCCTGTACAGCCACAACATAACTTCCCAACTCCAATACTCACTCAGAGGATTGGGAAAGCTTTCAAAACCCACAAAAAAACAAACAGGAAAGAATGGAGGGACAAACCGCATTTTTGAGAGTCAGCTTGGAAGCATCAATGAGAAATCGGCGGACTGGGTTTATTGGGTACCCGTTCTCCTCAAAATACACTATATGCCTATTTCTCTTCTGTTCTTCGTAGTTTCTCTGTGCTGCAGTATGTAGTGGCTTGTTGAAATAATGTCCTGATGCAGCCTCGTTTGTGGGTGTTGGGATGATTGCTTCTGCAGTTAAGTATTTGGTTTGTGTATGTTGTTTTCCTGTAGATGCTAGTTTGAAGTACCCCATTGACTGTTCGCTCTACTGTGACATCTAAGAATGGCACTTTGTTGTTGTTCTCCTCCTCTTAAAACCAGAATCCCCCCCTCAGGCCATAGTCTCACCACTTGGTACAGCAATATACAGACTAGTCAAAGACCTCCAATGAAGACTAAAACTCCAAGTTAAAGATTCACGCCACTCCATTTCCTCCATCCAAGAATTCCTGAACACCAAAGACACTAAGATAGAAGAGGATGGAATAATGTTATCCTTTGACATAACAGCTCTTTTCACATCCATTAACATCAACGTGGTCAAAGAAAACTGAAGACACTACTCGAAGAACCAAAAACACAAACACAGCACCAACGTCATCAGCAAAGATAACACTGTCAAGCTCGTGGAACTGTACCTTACCACCCACTTCATATTCAGTAACAAGCCTTACAAACAAATCAACGAAATACCCATGATACCACCAGTATCAGGATTCCTTGCAGAAGCAATAATGCACAGACTCGCACAAACAGCCCTTCCAACGACCCAAGCCAAACTTTGTGTCCGCCACAGTGATGACACTTTTGTCATCACAAAATGAAACAAATTAGAGGAAACCTACAACACCATCAACAATCTCTTTACTGGCATAAAATTCACAAAAGAGGAGAACAACAACAAAGTGCCATTTCTAGATGTCACAGCAGAGCCGACATCAATGGTAAATTCAAAACAGCGTCGACTGGAAAACAACGCACGCGAAACAAGATTTTTCCTAAAGAAGCAATGATCACGACACATACAAAGCAATCTGAATCAGGACACAGATTCAATGAGCCATGACACACCGCAGCACCCAGGGATTACGAAGATAAATAAACAATTGCACAGCACATTTTAGAAGGATGGGCAGACTTTACCCTTGAAAATTGCTTCCCTGGCCGGGAATCGAACCCGGGCCACGGCGGTGAGAGCACCGGATCCTAACGACTAGACCACCAGGGAGACGTAGATGCAGCCTGTCAGCTCTATTAAAAATGTCTTTCCTGCCCTGAAATCGAATCCGGGCCACGGTCGTGAGAAGGTGTTCACCTGTGTATCCAACAATGTCATTTCTTGTATCCATTGCTCCTGATGGGATCTCCTCTACATTGGGGAGACTGGAGACCCCTCGCAGAGTCAAGTCACAGCGCTTGAGGGAACATCTCCAGGACACCTGCACCAATCAACCCCGTCACTTTATGGCCCAACATTTCAAACCCCCTCCCTCTCTGCCGAGGACATGCAGGTCCTGGGCCTCCTCCATTGCAGCTCTCTCCCCACCCGATGCCTGGAGGAAGAATGTCTCATCTTCCGCCTCGGATAAATTCAACCCCAGGACATCCATGTGGACTACACCAGTTTCCTCATTTCCCCCACCTAACCTCAGTTCCAAACGTCCAGCTTAGCGCTGTCCTCATGACCTGTCCTACCTGCCAATCTATCTGTTCCCCTCTGTGGGCCCATTGGTGCTTCAGAACCCTTTCAAATTTCACAATATCTTTCTGATAGGAGGGAGACCAGAATTAAACTCACTATTCCAAAAGTGGTCTTACCAATGTCCTGTACAGCCATAACATAACTTTCCAACTCCAATACTCACTCAGAGGATTGGGAAAGCGTTCAAAACCCACAAAAAACAGACAGGAAAGAATGGATCAATCAAGAACTCTATCAATCTATCTATCTATCTACCACCTATCTGTTCCATCCTCCTCTCTGACCTGTCACCTCCATCCTCACCCCCATTCACCAATGCTACTTTCGGCCCAGCACACCCCCACCCCCAATTTATCTCTCCACCCTGGAGGGGACCTGCCTCAATTCCTGATGAAGGGCTTTTGCCCGAAAAGGCGATTTT
Organism: Chiloscyllium punctatum; assembly: GCF_047496795.1. Taxonomy (NCBI): domain Eukaryota; kingdom Metazoa; phylum Chordata; class Chondrichthyes; order Orectolobiformes; family Hemiscylliidae; genus Chiloscyllium; species Chiloscyllium punctatum. Next base: position 33,736,353 of record NC_092774.1, on the reverse strand, counting down.
CATGCTCCTCGGAAGCTGTCTGACCTGCTGTGCTTTTCCAGCACCATTCTGATCTAAACTCTGGTTTCCAGCACCTGAAATCCGCACTTTTGCCGACCCAATAATCCCAGGGTGTCGGTTTCATATCGACAAACTGACACAAGCAGACACAACGTCTGCAGAAACCCTAGCCACATTACTTTACATTAACGACATCTGTGAAATGATGTCCAGACAACTCAACCCTCTCAACATCATGGTAGCCCATAAACCTACCAACACACTTAAACAGCGTCTAATGAACCTGAAATACCCTATACAAACAACCAGCAAACGAATGTTATTTACAAAATACCATACAAGGCAATATATACATGAACTCTGCCACACAGTTCTGTTTTTCACTGGAGCATTGGAGATTGAGAGGTGACCTCAGAGAGGATTATAAAATCATGAGGGGTGTAGATGAGGTGAACAGCAGGTATTCTTTCCCTAGTGTGGGTGTTCAAGATTAGGGAGCAAATTTCGAAGATGAAGAAAGAAATATTTTAAAAAGACATAAGGGGCACCTTTTTTTAGAAGATAAAGAGTAGTTCATGTGAGGAATCAATGTCCAGAGGAGTTGCTGGATGCAGGTACAGTTACAATGTTTAAAAGACATTTGGATAAGTACATGAATAGGAAAGGTTCGGAGGGATATGGGCCAAACACTGGCAGGTGGGACCAGTTTAGTTTCAGAACACAGTCAGCATGGACTAGTTCGACTGAATGGTCTGTTTCTGTGCTGTGTGACTCTGTAACTGTTCTGTACTGGTCTCAAAACCATTTTCTTACCTTTTCCCATAACTTCTTTGTTCTTCAAAGTCACGTAAGCTCAGCCTTGAATACATTCAATAGCGGACCTGACTGCAGAAAGACATCCCCACTTCTGAACTCAATTCCTCTTGCTGATATATACCACTTGCTTTGCTCATTGCTTGCTGCACCTTTCTGACAACTGGCATTGGCTGGTGTTGAACGACGCTGACGACCCTTTGTCTGTCCACACATCACTCCTGGTGAAGGGCTCGTGCCCGTTACGTCGACTCTCCTCATCCTCCTCCTCAGTTGCTCCCTGGCCTACTGTGGTTTTCCAGCACAACAATATTCAACTCTGATCTCCAGCATCTAACGTTCGCCACATCTCAACATAGCACCATTTCAACCATGCATCTCCTTTCTGCTTTCTTTTTACACTGCAAAGGCTATAACTTCACACTGTGGTACTGCATTTGCCATGTGTTTCCAAGTTGACACACAGACCGGGATCAACTTTTCCAGAGTCTGGCCCCTCCCTCGGTTCACTCTTTCCTTTCAATTGCTGCAAGTCAACAATTGAACCCCAGAATGAAAAAGTGGAAAGAAAAACACTGTTGTCCTCACAAATGTTAGACAGACGAAGAAAGTTACAGTCTGGGTTGACGTTTAATCTTATGCAGAGAGAAAAGAGCAGCTGCAGCTTCAGAGCTCACGGTCCAATCTCCACATTTCGACAATGGCCGGCTCTGATTGGCAGGAGGACCAGACTCCTTCTGGTCCTCCAAGGTTCCACACTGCTCCATGGAAAGGAGCTCGCACGCTCCCAAGAGTATACGCAGTGCTTGCTGACACTGGCGGTCATGCGCAGTGCTTGCTAACACTGGCGGTCATGCACAGTGCTTTGCTGACACCGCGGAGCATGCTCAGTGTGCAGGAATTTGTTACTAACTTTTCAGTTAAAAAATCACAAAGCACCTGGTGATAGTCCAACAGACTTATTTGCAAGCACTAGCTTTCGGAGCCCTGCTCCTTCATCAGGTGATTGCGGAGTATAACATCACAAGACTAAGAACTTACGATGTTATATTCCAAAACCACCTGATGAAGTAGCAGCGCTCCGAAAGCTAGTGCTACCAAACACTAGCCTGCTGTAACCTGCTGTTGTGTGATTTTTAACTTCGTACACCTTAGTCCAACACGGGTACCTCCCGATCATGACAAATATAAGATTACGAGAGAAAAATGCCGAAGCCATTTTTTTTTGCTGATTTTTCCCCCTGTGCCTCCACATTTTGTCTGGTTTCTGAACGTTTCTGTCTTTTCCCCTGGATAGAAGTATTCCAAAGCTAGAGGGTAAAGGTGAAGGGGAAAGATTTTAATAGATCTAAAAGACTAGGAATAGACATTTCGTCCTCACTGGACGAAAGTGAGGACTGCAGACGCTGGAGATTAGGGTCGAGAGTGTGGAGCTGGAAAAGCACAGCAGGTCAGGCAGCATCCGAGGAGCAGGACAATTGACGTTTCGTGCATAAGCACTTGGCACTCGGCCATCGCTCCTTCAATCCCCCTGCGATAGCACCTGAACTCGCTGGTGCCTCCGCCGGTGGGAGGAGCAGGTGAATCCCTTCCGGCACTTACAGCAGGTGAATGGCCTCTGTCCAGTGTGGACCCGCTGGTGGGTCAGCAGTGCAGCTGACTGAGTGAAACCCCTCCCGCACATGGGGCACGTGAATTAGATTAGATTAGATTACTTACAGTGTGGAAACAGGCCCTTCGGCCCAACAAGTCCATACCGCCCCGCCGAAGCGCAACCCACCCATACCCCTATATCTACCCTTTACCTAACACTATGGGCAATTTAGCATGGCCAATTCACCTGACCTGCACATCTTTGGACTGTGGGAGGAAACCGGAGCACCCGGAGGAAACCCACGCAGACACGGGGAGAACGTGCAAACTCCACACAGACAGTTGCCCGAGGTGGGAATTGAACCCGGGTCTCTGGCGCTGTGAGGCAGCAGTGCTAACCACTGTGCCACCATGCCCCCCTATGCTTCTCTCTTGAATGGCTTCTCTCACTTGTGGACCCACTCGTGCGTCTGCAGATGGCAGATCCGACTGAAGCCCTTCCTACACACTGGCAACATCCAAGGAGCTTCGAAATCGACGTTTCGGGCAAAAGCCCTTCATCAGGAATAAAGGCAGTGAGCCTGAAGCGTGAAGAGATAAGCTAGAGGAGGGTGGGGGTGGGGAGAAAGCAGCATAGAATACAATGGGTGAGTCGGAGAGGGGATGAAGCTGATAGGTCAGGGAGGAGAGGGTGGAGTGGATAGGTGGAAAAGGACATAGGCAGGTAGGACAAGTCCGGACAAGTCATGGGGACAGTGCTGAGCTGGAAGTTTAGAACTAGGGTGAGGTGGGGGAAGGGGAAATGAGGAAACTGGTGAAGTCCACATTGATGCCCTGGGGTTGAAGTGTTCCGAGACGGAAGATGAGGCGTTCTTCCTCCAGGCGTCTGGTGGTAGTGAGCAGCGGTGAAGGAGGCCCAGGCCCTCCATGTCCTCAGCAGAGTGGGAGGGGGAGTTGAAATGTTGGGCCACGGGGCGATATAGTGATTGGTGCAGGTGTCCCGGAGATGTTCCCTAAAGCGCTCTGCTAGGAGGCGCCCAGTTTCCCCAAATTAGAGGAGACCGCATTGGGAGCAACAGACGCAATAAATGATATTAGTGGATGTGCAGGTAAAACTTTGTTGGATGTGGAAGGCTCCTTTAGGGTTTTGGATAGAGGTGAGGGAGGAGGTGTGGGCGCAAGTTTTACAGTTCCTGCGGTGGCAGAGGAAAGTGCCAGGATGGGAGGGTGAGTTGTAGGGGGGCGTGGACCTGACCAGGTAGTCACGGAGGGAACGGTCTTCGCGGAAGGTGGAAAGGGGTGGGGAGGGAAATATATCCCTGGTGGTGGGGTCTGTTTGGAGGTGGCGGAAATGTCGGTGGATGATTTGGTTTATGCGAAGGTTTGTAGGGTGGAAGGTGAGCACCAGGGGCGTTCTATCCTTGTTATGGTTGGAGGGGTGGAGTCTGATGGCGGAGGTGCGGGATGTGTACGAGATGCCGTGGAGGGCATCTTTAACCACGTGGGAAGGGAAATTGCTGTCTCTAAAGAAGGAGGCCATCTGGTGTGTTCTGTCGTGGAACTGGTCCTCCTGGGAGCAGATACAATGGAGGCGGAGAAATTGGGAATACGGGATGGCATTTTTGCAAGAGGTAGGGTGGGAAGAGGTGTAATCCAGGTAGCTGTGGGAGACGATGGGTTTGTAAAAAATGGCAGTGTCAAGTCGGTCGTCATTAATGGCGATGGAGAGGTCCAGGAAGTGAAGGGAGATGTCAGAGATGGTCCAGGTAAATTTAAGGTCAGGGTGGAATGTGTTGGTGAAGTTGATGAATTGCTCAACTTCCTCACGGGCGCAGGAGGTGGCGCCAATGCAGTCATCAATGTAGCGGAGGAAGAGGTGGGGAGTGGTGCCGGTGTAATTATGGAAGATCAACTGCTCTCCGTAGCCAACAAAGAGACAGGTATAGCTTGGGCCCATCCGTGTGCCCATGGCTACCCCAGCACACTACTGCTGCACCACTCTGCGCCCACGCACCGAGTGCTATCCACAGGTCCCTTCGAGACTGATGTCAAAGATCTCCACCGCTGTCGTATCATATGCTGTTGCGCAGACGTATGGAGGCTGTGTAAATATAAACTTGTTTTCTAAACTCCCACAATCTGTTGGTTGAACTGTGATTTCATTCTGAATCACAGCATGTGGTCACAGTGCAGACTGAGGCCATGCGGGCCACCTTCGCTCTGCTGGTTCGACACAGTCAGTAAACGTGTGTCTTTTGCCTTCTCCGTGTAATTCTACACATTGATACTTTAAACATGACCACCGAATTCCTTTTTGCGTCTAATGAATCTGCCTCTTTGTCAGTGTCAGTTAGGGATTGACTGACCCCAACCACTCCCTGTACGAAAGCGTTCTTCCTAATGTCACTTTTCGTTCTTTTCCTCATGACTTTAAAAGTCTGCCAATCCTTTCAGGCGTGGGAGCATTTTGATGACATTACTTTCCCTGTTTAGACTTCGCATGACTTGGAAAACTTCAATCAGGCCAGATTTCAAACTTCTGTTCTCCGAGGAGAGCTGTCCTAATTTTCCAATCTTGTTTCATTGCTGACATTCCTTCAACACGGCACCACTCACGTCAACGCAATATTCCATCATTTCACTTCCTTGCTTTCTGCCCAATTCGTACTCCAAGCAGGTAAAATCAATGACTGCAGATGCTGGAAACCAGATTCTGGATTAGTGGTGCTGGAAAAGCACAGCAGTTCAGGCAGCATCCGAGGAGTAGTAAAATCGACGTTTCGGGCAAAAGCCCCGACTTTAGCGAAGGAGTTTTTTGAGAAAGTTAACCGGGCACTCTTGCACAAGTCAGAAAACGCGGGCTCGTCCGGGATTTCGCGCAAGTCTATGCAGTAGAAGACCCAACGCGAGAATCATGCCCCGAGACCAACGAGCCACTCCAGAGAGCACACAAGCAGCCCCGCTCCCTGAGTCTTGCTCAGTGTGAAATACACTTGACATTGATCTGATAACTGCAAGCGGCAAAGAGTTTCCAGAACAATTGCTTCTCATCCTGTCTCCCTGCTCCCGTTTGTCCCGGACCCAGGAACCGGGCCCTCTCTGCTGGCAGAAAATTAAACCGTTTTGTTTCTAAACCTGTCTCTCACACCGGAGTGACCCGTGACAAGCATTGACCTCCTCAACATCGGGTACAGAGAACAACAGAAGACCACTCAGCCTTCCATGAGGGTGTCATCTCAACTGTGCACATTGGGCCAGTATATCAATGTGAAATATTTATGTCGAAGTTTTTTGAGAAAGAGATGAGAAGGCGAGGTGCAGAACAGAGCGCCGTTATACGGGAAAGCTGCTGAAGAGGACATTGACTGAATCGGAGAGATGGTTTCCCTTCTGGGTGATGCTCCCATCACGCACCCGCAGACATATCGCCGGCGTGCAAATATAAGCTCTGTCTAGATTCCCACATTCTGTTTTTTCAAACTGTGATTTCGCTCAAAAGCGCAAAATTTCAACACTCGCAACGTTCAAACTTTACGAAGTTCTCATATATATATTTAGCGAACACCTGGAAGAAATTCTTCCAAACTTACCTGGGGAATTTCGGTTTGAGGGCTCTTGAACTCTAAGTAGAACGAAGGGAAGTTTGCCTCGAGGCTGTGCAATGTGGAGATGTGTTCCCCATGTTAACTGGTAGTGCTTGACCATCTCAGTCCTTCCCGATGCAGGGTTGCCCTGACCCACAGGGAGGTTTCTTTGATAAACTGTTCTGGGGCTTCCTGCCGTACCGTGACGCCATAGGGCGAGCCTCCGGTGATGGCCTGCAGCTGCTGTGACACAATAATGACGCTGGCCCCGGAACATGAATACGAATTAGTTCATGAGTCACGTGGTACTGAATCATTCTATGGAATGTTCTTTCAACGTCACGGATGTATATATGAGAGGAGGTAAATGGGCAGGGCTTACACCTCGAGTCAACTCTTCCATCACTCGCAACATCGCCCACCCATCTCCCATTGTCCCAAGGCACCTTCCGCTGCACCCACAGAATGTGCAACACCTGCCCATTTACCTGCTCCCTCCTGAATATCCAAGGGGTCGAACATACCTTCCAGGTGAAGCAGCACTTTACCTGCACATTTGCCACAACCTAGTCTACTACACAGTGTGGTTTCCCCAAAGTAGCATGAAGCATGAACTGGGTGACTGCTTCGCAGAACATCTCAGTTCTGCCCGCAACAAAAGGCCTTGAGCCTCTGGTTGCCTGTCGCTTTAACACGCCACCCTGTTCCCTGGCCAACATCTCTGTCTCAGGCATGCAACAGTGTTCCATGAAAGCTAAGCTCCAGATGGAAGACCAACGCCTCATTTTCCACTTGGAGATCCTATAGCCCTCCAGTCTTCAACATCGAGTTCAACATTGTTTCGACCCGAACCCCATGCCCTTAACCCCAACCAAACCCACACGAGGCCTTGTTATCACATCGTCTGCTGTTACACACGACTTATTGTTAGCCAGGAACAGTCTCCATTAACAGTTAGTCACCCTCCGACACAGATCGTTATTCACTCCTTTGTCCCTCCAATATTCTCCCTCAGAACTGGTGGCAAAGAGAGCAATGTGGACTGATATCCCTGAGCCAGCTGTTTGTCCCATCTCCAGGAACCGGGCTCTCTCCACTGGCGGATAATTAAACTATTTTATTGTTGCGCTGACGTGAGGAGACTGTGTAAATATAAACGTTTTCTAAATTCCCACCTTCCGTTGGGAGCGAATGGGGAACTTCAAACTAGCGTCGACAGAAAAACAACACACACAAACCAAATCCTTAACCACAGAAGCAATCATCCCAACACCCACAAACGAAGCTGCATCAGGACATTATTTCAACGAGCCGCTACACACTGCAGCACAGAGAAACTACGAAGAGCACAAGAGATATACGTATGTAGTATATTTAAGGAGAACAGGTACCCAATAAACTCAGTCCGCCGATTTCTCATTGATGCTTCCAAGCTAACTCTCAAATATTCGGTTTTTCCCTCCATTCTTTCCTGTTTGTTTTTTGTGGGTTTTCAAAGCTTTCGTAATCCTCTGACTGAGTGTTGGAGTTGGAAAGTTATGTTGTGGCTGTACAGGACATTGGTTAGACCACTTTTGGAATATTGTATGTAGTTCTGGTCTCCCTCCTATCAGAAGGATATTGTGAAATTTGAAAGGGTTCTGAAGCACCAATGGGTCCACAGAGGGAAAGAGGCCCTTCTGCTGCCCTGAGTGTGGGAAGGCCTTCAGTGATTCCTCTGCCCTGCTGACGCACCAGGTGGTCCACACCGTGGAAGGCCGTTCTCCTGCCCCAAGTGCGAGATGGCCTTCAGCAGTTCTTCCCACCTGCTGTGACACCAGTGGGTCCACACTGAGGAGATGCCGTTCTTCTGCACCGAGTGCAGGGAGGGCTTTAATCTTTCTTCCATCCTGCTGGCCCGCTCGTGGGTCCACATCGGGGAGATGTCGTTCAGTTGCCCTAAGTGCAGGAAGGCCTTCAGCAGTTCCTCAGCCCTGCTGAGACACTAGTCCATCCACACCGGGGAGAAGCCGTTCTCCTGCCCCGAGTGTGGGAAGGGCTTTACCCGCTCCTCCACACTGCTGAAGCACCAGCTGATCCACCCGGGGTGGTGGAGGTGGGAGGTGGTTGCGGAGGGGTGGAGGCCGTTCTGTTGCCCTGAGTGCGCCCTGAATTCCTCCGCCCTGCTGAAGCACCAGTGTGTCCACACTGAGGTGAGGCCCTTCAACCCGCCCGAGTGTGCAAAGAGGTTCATATTTTATTGCAACTTGCGGAAGCACCAGCAGGGGCACCAACGTTCCCAGCAATCAGATCCCACTGGCGACGCTGCCTTGGGTCATCCCCCAGGACTGAACATCCTGCCAGTCCTGACAGTGGGTGCAGTGGGAGAGTAGGTGCGCTGTTTTTGTTTTCTGCTGGACTTCAATTGCCTGCCCTACACCCCACAACCACAACCCCATGGTGGCTCAGGTATTGCACTGCTGCCTCATGGCACCAAGAACCCAGGAATACTTCCACCCGTCGGGGTCTGTGTGCAATTTATGGAGGGTAGGAAAATGGATCTGACTGGATTACTATTCGAAAGATCAGTGCAGATGTGTTGGGCTGAAGGACCTGTTTCCACACTGTAGGAGTTCAACCATCATATGAGCTTTGCTTTCAGTGGGCACTGCTGCTCATTGAGCCCGGGACTGCACATTGCCAAATGAAATCATCCAGAGAAACCTAAGACCGTAAGACCATCGGAGCAGAAGTTAGGCCATTCGGCCTGGCGAGTCTACTCTGTCATCGTTAGTGACAAATGTAGCGCAGATGAGATTAGCTTCAGTGTGAAACAGGCCATTTGTCCCAACAAGTCCACACCGACCCTCCGAAGAGTAGCCCATCCAAACACATTTCCCTCTAACTAATGTACCTACCTCTACGGGCAAGTAAGCATGGTCAATCCACAAGACCTGCACATCTTTGGTTTATGGAAGAAAACAGGATCACCCAGAGAAAACCCACGCAGACGCTGGGAGAAAGTGCAAACTGCTCACATACAGTCACCCAAGGCTGCAATTAAACCTGGGCCCCTGGCACTGTGAGGCTGCAGTGGTAACCACTGAGCCAATACATACTGCATGTCGGAGCAGGCAAGCAGGAGATTGGGAGAATACAGCAAGCCAGGCAGCACCAGGATGTGGAGTAGTCAGGGTTTTGGGTATTAACCCTTCTTCAGGACTGAAACGTTGACTTCTATATGAGAAACGATTTACAGGAATGTTGCTGAGGGTTGGAGGGTTTGAGCTACACGGAGAGTCTGAATAGGCTGGAACTGTTTTCACTGGATCATCTGAGGCAGATTAGTGACCTAATAGAGGTTACGAAATCATGAGGGGCGTGGACAGGGTAATAGACAAGGTCTTTTCCCTGGGATGGAGGAGTCCAGAACTCGAGGGCAGAGGTTTAGCGTAAGAGACAAATATATTAAATGGACAACTTCTTCATGCAGAGGGTGGTATATATATGAAATGAGCTGCCAGAGTATATGGGTCAGGTGCTGTCAAATGGGACTAGATTAATTTAGGATATCAGGTCAGCATGGACAAGTTGGACTGAAGGGTCTGTTTCCATGCTGTACGTGTCTCTGACGACTGGTCCAAATGTAACTTTAAAATAGAGTCCAAGTAACTTTGAATAGTTCAACCTTGTTGAGCTCACCTCCTGAAAACTTTCAAATTAATCTCTCTGAGTGATACTGTTTAAACATGCTGAGTCGGACAAAGTATCCCATCAAGTTCAACACAAACCCAGAGTTGAAGAAGTCAGAAATCAGGACATCAAGGGGACCAAAACTGAGACAGATCTAGGGTTGCGGGTTATCAGCTCCTAGAAAATGGAGTCGTGGGTAGACAGGGTGGTGAAGAGGGATTTTGGCATGCTTGCTTTCATGGGTCAGAGCATTGAGCACAGGATATGGGACGTCTTGTTGCAGCTGTCACACATGCCACACAACAACGATAGGCGTGGCCCTGCCCCCCTCTGACTGGCTCCCCCTTTTTATATCTGGGGGAAGATTAGACCCACCTGCCTGTGTGTGGCTCATATGTACTTATCCAAATAATTTTCGACATTGTAACATGACCTGCATCCACCACTTCCTCTGACAGTTCATTCCACACACGAACCACCTTCAATGTAAAAAACGTTGCCCCCCTCCGTCCTTTTTAAATCTTCTCCCTCTCATCTTAAAAATATACTCCCAGACTTTGAACTCCCCTACCCTTCAGGAAAAGACACTGGTTAATCACCTTATCTTTGTCCCTCATGACTTCATAAACCTCCATAACCTCCACCCTCAACCTCCTACACTCCAGTGAAAGAAAGTCCCAGCCTATGCCGTCTATAAATCATTCTGGCAACATCATAGTTAAAAAAGGTGAGCTTTAAGAATTGACTGAAAGGGCAGTGAAGATTCAACCAGCTGACAGTGGATCTGAAATCACATGTAGATCAGATCAGATCAGATTCGGACAGCAGGAAACCAGATAAGTTTTTACAACAAACCACAACAGTTTCATCATTTGACTCTTAATTCCAGATTTATATTGAATTCAGATTCCACCATCTGCTGTGGTAGGTTTTGAACCCAGGTCCCCAGAACATTACGTGGGTGAATAGTCTGGTGACAATAAATTCGGCCATCCCCTCCCCTGGACACTTTGGCTTATTGTGTTGAGAGGTAACAAAGGAGCAAGAGGTTTCAGCAGCTGCTAAGTTGTTGATATTACACAAGGGAACATCAGCACTCTCAGTAATGGCACATACTGAAGCCAGGACCCTGTTTCAGAGGTAAGGGCTCGGGAACCATAAGAAATAGGAAGAGGAAAATGCCATTCAACCCCTTGAGCCTGCTTCTCCATTCAATAGGATTGTGGCTGATGTGACATTCTCCACTTGGACTTTCCTGCCCTTTTCCTATAACTGTTCATCCCCCGACTGATCATGAATCTATTGATCCTAGTTTTAAATGTGACACGAAGGCTGTCAACAGAGTTACTGGGATGGGGGAGGGGGGAGCTCAGGTCGAAGTTGGGGACTAAAACAATGGCTTCACACTTCACAATATTTAACTAAGGGAATGTTTACAGTTTATAGCTAAAACGTCCTGAAGAAGGGCTCATGCCCGAAACGTCGATTCTTCTGCTTCTTGGATGCTGCCTGACCTGCTGCGGTTTTCCAGCAACACATTTTCAGCTCTGATCTCCAGCATCTGCAGTCCTCACTTTCTCCTAAATAATCCCATGGATCTCACAGAGTGACACAGATGGGTACAGCACGGAAACAGACCCTTTGGTCAAACTCGTCCATGCAGCCCAGATATCCTAACCTAATCAAGTCCGATTTGCCAACACTTGGCCCAAATCCCCATAAATATTTCCTATTTTTATACACATCCAGATGCATTTTAAATGCTGTAATTATACAGCCTCCATCACTTACTCCAGCAGCTCATGCCGTACATGCATCACCCTCTGCGTGAAAAGGTTGCCTCTTAAGTGCATTCTATATCTTTCCCCTCCCCTTCCTAAAACTATGCCCTGTAGTTCTGGACTCCCCAATCCCAGGGAAAAGAACTTGTCTATTTGGCCTATCCATATCCCTCATGATTTTATGAACCTCTATACGGTCACCCCTGAGCCTCCGACGCTCCAGAGAAAACAGTGGATTCAGCATCGCCCTATAGCTCAACCCTCCAACCCTGGCAACACCCTTGTAAATCTTTTCTGCACCTTTTCTAGTTTCACAACATCTTTCCGATAGGAAGCAGGCCAAAACTACATGCAATATTCCAAACGTGGCCTGACCAATGTTCTGTACAGTGGCAACATGAGCTCCCAACATCTATCCTCGATGCTCTGACCAACAAAGGAAAGCATACCAAACGCCTTCTTTACTATCCAATCTGCCTGCGTCTTTACTTTTAAGGAACTATCAACCTGAACTCCAAGGTCTCTTTGCTCAGCAACACGACCAAGCAACTTCCCATTAAGTGTAAAAGTCCTGCTCTGATTTGTTTTTCCAAAATGCAGCACCTCATATTTATCTACGTTAACCTCCATCTGTCACTTCTCAGCCCATTGGCCCATCTGATCAAGGTCCCATTGTAATCTGAGGTAACCTTCTTTGCTGTCCACAACACCTCCAATTTTGGTGTCATCTGCAAACGTACTAACTATACCTCCTCAGTTTACATCCAAATCATTTATATAAATGACAAAAACTAGCGGACCCAGCATCGATCCTTGTGGTATACCATTGGTCACAGGCCTTCAGTCTGAAAAGCAACCCTCCATCACCACCCTCTGTCTTCTGCCTTCTAGCCAGTTCTGTATCCAAATGGCGAGTTGTCCCTGCATGCCATGAGAGTAAACCTTGCTCCCCCGTCTCCCATGTGGAATCTTGATGGATGCCTTCCTGAAGTCCATATAAATCACGTCCATCGCTCTGTCCTCATCAATCCACTTTGTACTTCTTCAAAAACCTCAATAATGTTCGTGAGACATGATTTCCCAAGCATAAAGCCATGCTGACTATCCTTAATCAATTCTTGCCTTTCCAAATACATGTAAATCCTATCTCTCAGGATTCTCTCCAAAAACTTGCCCATCACGGATGTCTGTCTCAATGGTCTATAGTTCCCTGGCTTTTCCTTACCACATTTCTTAAATAGTGGCACCACGTTAGTCACCCTCTAGCCTTCCGGCACCTCACCTGTGACTCTTGATGACACAAATATCTCAGTGAGAGGCCCACCAATCACTTCCCCAGTTTCCCACAGAGTTCTAGGGTACTCCTGATCAGGTCCTTGGGATTTATCCACTTCTAAGCATGTCAAGACATCCAGCAATTTCTCATCTGTAATATGGACATTTTTTCAACATGTCACCAGAAACTTTCTCACATTCTATATCTTCCATGCCTTTCTCCACAGTAAACACTGATGCACAATATCCGTTGAGTTCCCCCCGCCCCGCCCCACCCGATCTTATGCAGTTCCACACAAAGGCCGCCTTGCTGATCTTTGAGGGGCGCTATTCCCTCCCTTGTTATACTTTTGTCCTTAACGTATTTATAAAAACCCGTTGGGTTATCCTTAACTCTATTTGACAAAGCTATCTCATGTCCCCTTTTTGCCCTCATGATTTCTCTCTTAAGTATGCTGTACTTTCTTTATTCTGTAAGGATTCACTCGATCTCTCTGTCGATACCTGATGTATGAATCTTTCGTTATCTTTACCAAAATCTCAATTTCTCTGGTCATCCAGCATGCCCTACACCTACCAGCCTTTCCTTTCACCCGAACAGCAATATACTGTGTGTCGATTCTTGTTATCTCATATTTGAGGGTTTCCCATTTTCCAGCAGACCTTTAACCTGCGAACAACTGCCCCCAATCAGCTTTTGAAACATCTTGCCTAATACCTGAGTGTTCCTCCAATTTAGAACTTCAACCTTTAGATCTGATATATTATTTTCAATCACTATTCTAATGTTAATAGAATTATGGTTGCTGGCCCTTAGCTTTTGCACCTTCGCCAGTATGTACATCCTCATTGTGAATTAGAAAATTTCCTTGTGCACACTTAACAAATTTCTCTATTTGGCGGATAAGTAAATGGACAGAAGTTATAAATTGGGTCAACTCTTCCTTCATTCCCATCAACCCTACCCCCATTCCCACCCCAATAGTCCAACGGCACTTTACCTTGCAATTGCCGAATGTGTGACACCAGCCCATTTCCCTCCTCCCTCCTCACTATCCAAGGGCCAAACTTACCTTCCCGGTGAAGCAGCACTTTACCTGCTCTTCCCACAACCCAGTCTACTGCATTTGCTGCTCACAATATGGGCTCATCTACATTGGGGAAAACGAACCGTAAACTGGGTGACTGCTGCACAGAACATCTACGTTCTGCCCGCAAAAAGACCCTGAGCTTCCAGTTGCCTGCCAATTCCACACCCCATCCTGTTCCCTGGCCAACATCTCTGTCTCAGGTTTGCTGTAGTGTTCCGGTGAAGCTCAGCACCAGCAGAACGAAGAACACCGAATATTTCACTTGGGGACCATACATCCCTCCGGTCCCAATATCGAATTCAATAACTCTAGGGCCTGAAATCCATAGTATCCTCGTCCCGACCACACACACCAAGCATTGTTATCACGCAGTCTGTCATTGTACACTATGTATTCTTAGCCACGAACAGTCTCCATTCACGCTCCCACACAGATCGTTGTCAACTCCGTTTCCTGTCCAACAATTCTTCCCTCGCTTTGGGGTCTGTCCTGATCTGTCATTTACTGCATTCGTCTTCCTCCCACAATATCTCCTGCATATAAACCAACGTTTTCCCAATCACCATCAGTTCTGTGGAAGGGTCACCGGCAACTCCTGTTTTTTTTTGTTTCTGATATACAGCATCCACAGTTCTTTCACCTTTTTATTGAGGTAGAGTTGGCAATTGTTTCGCGAGACAGAAGGAGAGGGGGGAGAGACAGAACAGACATTAACTTTTGATCTCCGTTGTGACTCATAATGTAAAATCATTGCAGTGCGATCACTTCCCTGAAGTATGAATAGAGGGCTGGTGCCATCCGTGAGTTTGGAGCGGAAAGGTAGCGCGTCTGACTCCGAGATCAGAAGGTAGCGTGGTCGAATCACGTCAGGTTCACTGACGTAGTTGGTGGACCAAATGCTCATCTCCCCCAGTTCATCACGACGATTAATTACAGCCGTCTCCATCTGGGAAGCCGCTTCTTTCAGTTGGTGACCTTGTGGAGTGAGCAATATAATACCAATGTTTTTACAACATAATCCAGAGAGTCCCGTCTTTATGTTTCAATCTATCAGGAGAGTGACAGCGAGTTCAGATAGAAATATTTCCCACCAACAGCAAATCCTTTCCTCTCTCTGGACACAGTTAAAATTATCTTTATTCAACAGAAGGAGCGGAAACGACAGTCTGACGGCCCCTCTCCACATTAACAGTGAGCCTGAATTTTATAAACGGTGTCAGGAAATTCCAATGGCGGACACTGATTAGGTTCAATCGATTGTTTTCCCAACCGTAATTCACCGAGAGGATACTGCTGTGTGAAACAGCGGGGGGAATTACTGCAGGGCCTCCTGCGTATGGAACACACCGCAACTGATGTGTTTCACCTTCACCAGTTTAATCCTATCTCGGAGAAGAGAGGTTTGATGATTCGGATCATAGCAGCCAGACAGAGAACAGAAGAAGAGCACTCAGACCTTCACAAGATTGTCACCACAGCTGGGTCATCGTGGCCCGTGTATCAGTATGGGATAGTAATCTGCATCTACTGACTGGAAGCACAGCAAATTGGAGTGCTGGTGGGACTATCACACAGGAGAAAAGGCTTCGACCTATCAACTGGAGTGGCTCCCAATGCGCAACTCCGCTCACCTGAACTGAATAACTGTAAACAAATTACTCAGTGATTCAAAGGAATACTCCATTTTGAATCTGCATTGTGGCATGGACCTTCGAGAATGATGTCAAAACACCTTCATTGCTGTGATGGATAATCCTGTTGTGCAGAATATATCCGTTGTCAATTTTCCTACGTTCTGTTTGTCCAACTCCGATTTCACTCAGAATCACGAAATGTGTGACAGCGCAGACTGAGGCCATGCAGCCCACCTTAGCTCTGCTGGTTCAACACAATATGTAAATAAGTGTCTCATTCTGTCGCCTTCTCCCTGTAAATCTGCATATTGTTACATTGAACATGCCCACCGAATTCCCTTTTGTGTCCATTGAATCTGCCTCTTTGTCACTGTCAGACAGCGACTTACTGACCCCACTCCCTGTGTGAAAACGGTCTTCCTAATGTCACTTTTACTTATTTTCCTGATGACCTTAAATCTCTGCCAAATCGTTCTCGATCCTTTCAGGCCTGGGAACATTTTCACTGCATTATTTCCTCTGTCTGACACCCTCATGACGTGGTAAACTTCAATCAGACCAGCTTTCAGCCCTCTGTTCTCCAAACAGAGCTGCCCCAAACTTTCCAGTCTCCCTTCACTGCTGACATTCCTCAGGACGGTGCCATTCACGTTAACCTGTTCAGCGCCGTCTGCAATCACTTCACTTCCCCGCTTCCTGAAGTATCACCCTCAGAATTGAGCGTAATACAGGTGGAGGATTCATTCAGACTCGGATTGCGCGGGCGAAAAATCTGCAATACTTGTTCTCACTTTCAATACGTGTTTCCCTTCGCCGTGTTCACTGCAATGGCAGCTCTGCACCGTCCCTAATCCAGGCAGTCCGATCTTATTTAACGAAGTGGCTCTTTGAGAAAATTGATCGGGCATTTTTGCTCATGTCAATTTAAGGAATAATGGTTCACCTGGAATTGCAACGCGGGAACTCTCACGCGGCTGCATATGCTCGAAGACCCAAAGCTAGAATCACATTACAGACTAACGAGCCACCAGCCATGGGTGCAGCCAGCTCCTGAAACAGCTGAGACTTGCTCAGTACGAAATTCATTGTACATTGCTCCCACAAACGCAAGCAGCGAAGAGTTTCAAGAACATCTGCTTCGCAATCTGTCTCCCTGCTCCCAGGACGCAGCTGTTTGTCCCATCCCCAGGGACCGGGCTCTCTCTACTGGTGGATAATTGAACCATTTTGTTTCCACTTGCAAGCTGTGCTGGTGGAAGGCAGAGCCCATTCACTCTTCTGCTCTCTCTCACTATTACGTGAGGCAGGTTAAGTCAGTTACAGTCATGCGGAGGAAATGGGCAACTTTGAACTTGATCCAAAGGTCTTGTTAACGGAGAGACAGAAAGATGCTGTGCTGTCGGGACAGAGAGAAATGGACACCGGAGACTCTTCCCTCAGGTAAATTGATATGAGTGCATTTTTGTGCAGCCTGCTTGGTGTTCAGAATTTGTCCTGACACAGCAATCCTGCAGAAAGTCTTTTATTACACGGGCGTTGGTTTCATTACTGCAGGAAATGGACTAAAACAGCAAGTCATGTGTTTCAACTTCACCGGTTCATTGCCATCTGAGAGAAGAGGTTTCACACGAGATCAGGCCACAGCGACAGAGAACAGGACAAGACAACTCAGAGCTCCACAAAGGTGCCAGCGCAACTGTGTAAATATGACTTGTGTATCGATATTGAGCTCAGATACCCGAAGTTTTGGGAAGCAAACGATATGGTAAGTAAAAGAGCAAAGCATCGTGAAAGATGTTTGGACACTCAGGAAGTCGTTTGAAAGGCAAGATACTGAACAGAGTGCCACCACCAATGAAAGCCGCTCAAGGAGACACTGAACAATAGCAGAGGATGGTTTCGATCCATCGATCTCTGGGTTATGGGCCCAGCACGCTCCCGCTGCGCCACTCTGCTTCTATGCACGGCATCCTTTTCCACAGGTCCCTTCAGCCTTTCGTCTGGCGCGTGGCATGCACGTTCGAGACTGATGTCAAAGATCTCCACTGCTGTCGTCTTGTGTAGTGTTGCGCAGACGTATGGAGGCTGTGTAAATATAAACTTTTTCTAACTTCCCACATTCTCTTGTGATTTCACTCTGAAGAGACGCCATGCGGCCCACCTTCGCTCTGCTGGGTCGACACCGTAAGTAAACGTGGGTCTCTATTCGTATCATTCTCTTGCCTTCTCCATGTAATTCTGCACATTGTTACTTTAAACATGATCACCGAATTCCCGTTTGCGTCTAATGAATCTGCCTCTTTGTCAGTGTCAGTTCGGGATTTACTGACCCCAACCACTCCCTGTACGAAAGCATTCTTCCTAATGTCACTTTTGGGTCTTTTCCTCATGACTTTTAAACTCTGCCGAATCGTTGCCGATCCTTTCAGGCGTGGGAACATTTTGACTACATTACTTACTCTGTCTAGACTTTGCATGACTTGAAAAGCTTCAATCGGGCCAGATTTCAAACTTCTGTACTCCGAAGGGAGCTGTCCCAAATTTCCAATCGACCCTCATCGCTGACATCCCTCAAACACCGCACCACTCACGTCAACCTATTCAACGCGATCTCCAACCATTTCACTTCCCTGTTTTCTGCCCCATCCGTATTCCTGGCAGCCCAACCTCGTTTCACGAAGGTGCTTTTTGAGAAAATTAATGGGCCATTTTTGCACAAATCAAGTTAAGAGACGCAGCCTGTTTTGGGAGTTGAATCTAGGACCGCGCACAAGTCTGTACAGTTAAAGACTCTCCCTGAGAATCATGCCCCTAGACCAACAAGCCAAACAGCGGCTATTTCCCCACCACACACCTCTTGAGCCAGTTGAGACTTGCTTAGTGTGAAATACATTTGACATTGCTCTAAGAATTGCAAGTGACGAAGAGTTTCCAGAACAGCTGCTTCTCATTCTGTCTCCCTGCTGCTGTTTGCCCCGTCCCCCGGAAACAGGCTCCCTCCACTGTTTCGAAACTTTTCTCTGACACCCGAGTGGCCAGTGACAAGCATTGCCCTCCTCAACATAGGATACAGAGAACAGGAGACCCCTCAGAGGTTGTCACCTCAACTGTGCACATTGGGCCAGTATATCATTGTGAAATATCTATGTCGAAGCTTTTTTGGGAAGCAGATGTGAAGGCAAGGTGCAGAACAGAGCGCCGTTATACGGGAAAGCTGCGAAACACGACGTTGAATGAATAGGAGAGAATGGTCTCTCTTTTGGGTTATGATCCCAATAAGCACGCGTTGTGCCATTCTCCTGCATTGCTCGGCAGTTTTTCCAGAGAAGTATTTAGCTTTTCATCTGGCGTGTGGCAGGCACGTTTGAGAATGACGTCAAAAGATCTTCTCTGCTGTCGTGTCATTTGTTGTTGTGCAGACATATCGTCGATGTGCAAAAATAAACTCTGTCTAAATTCCCACATTCTGTTTTTCGAACTGTGATTTCGCTCAGAATCACTAATTTTCAAAACTCACAATATTCAAACTTTAACAAAGTGCTCATAGAAATGATTAGTGAACACCTGGAAGAAATTCTTCCAAACTTACCTGGGGAATTTCGCTTTGAGAGGTTTTGAACTTTAAGTGGAAGGAAGGGAAGTTTGCCTCGAGGCTGTTTAATGTGGAGATGTGTTCTCCATGTAAACTGGTCGTAGTTGACCATCTCAGTGCTTCCCGATGCAGGGCTGCCTGACCCTCCAGGGAGGTTTACTTGTAGCAACTGGAGAGAATCCAGAGAGGGAGCAGATTCTGCAAAGGTGCTCAAATACTTTCTATCTCCCTTTTAGGTATTTTCCTTGTGTATTCCCTCAGATTGGCACGCATGCAGTTTGCACCCTTGAAAATGATTGCTTTTTTCCTCATGTTCATAATTAAAAGTGTAGTTTCTCATGGAACTGAGCCGCATTGAAAGGATTGCCATATTGATATATATATGTACACGTATTTAGCTTAAGATGAGATTAGATTTGAATGAAGTTTTCCTCTAAACACACCTAAGCCTATCTGGCTGCATGAGGGATTTCAGGTTTCTGTGTGCTGGGTATTATGTGATCAGCAGGCATCTGGCAAACTATAGGAACTGACACCTATGTTATGTTCGTTTAAGTGTACTGCCAATGATCACTTATTTTGTGATTTTTTTTTCAGGAAGACATGCCGAAAGAAATCTGAAAACAAATGATACATCAACTTCTGACAGAGCCACTTGATTCATTGGGACTTGAATATCAGAAGCCATTCCATTCAAGAAGACATTGTTGCTTTTGTTTGCTTGAGAGATTTTGGACACTGGTGCGGCAGGAAGAATACTGAGACACCGAGTGAGGGAGATTCAGTGCGCTGACTGTGAAAAGTGCTTGACACCATTTACTCAGCTTGGGGGAATCAAAGTCTCATCCCTCACGGTGGGAAAGACTATGTCCCCGTTCTGATTGTAATTTCAAACCCAGACCAACACAAGGAAAGCTCCCCCAATGGGGAAACTGTGGAAATATGGGGACTGAGGGAAAGGATTCCCTTCCCCATCCGTGTTGGAAACCCACAGACATATTCCCAGCGGGGAGAGGACATTCACCTGCTCGGTGTGCAGGAAGGGCTTCAGTCGGATCAGCCATCTGGAGACGCACGAGTGGGTCCACAAGTGAGAGAAGCCATTCACGTGCCCCATGTACGGGAGAGGGTTCACTCAGTCAGCTGCACTGCTGACCCACCAGTGGGTCCACACCGGAGAGAGGACCTTCACCTGCTGTCAGTGCCGGAAGCGGTTCACCTGCTCCTCCCACCTGCGGAGGCACCAGCGCGTTCACGTGCCATCGCAGGGGGTTGGACGGAGCGATGGCCGAGCACCGCTAACAACCCAGCTCTGGGGACTCTCAGGTTCGAATCCCGTCGCGGCAGATGTCAGAATTGGGATTCGGTCAGTAATCTGGACTTCAGAATCTAAGGATGAAACCGTTTTTAGAGGGCAAAAACCCATCTGATTCACTCATGTCCTTTTCAGTGATGGAAACTGCCGTTGCGGGAAAGGATTCACTCAGTCATCCCAGCTGCATGCTTTACCCGGCTGGACGAAGGATCCAGTTACAAAGAGACAACTCAACTGACCAAAAATAAAGAAAGTGTGGTGGGGGGAGTGTGGGTGAGTGTGTGGATTTTAACATTGAGGTGCTTTTTTTTTTAAGAAAGCTACTTTTTTTTACGCCTTGTGATGTGGAGACCTGAAGCTGTAACAAAGTTGGGTCGCAGTAAAGGTTACCTGAACTTACCGTCAGGCTCAAACTCTCATTGAGAGCTGTGAGTTCAGACGTGTGGATGTCTTTCAGCAATTAGGCTGGTCATTGAATGTATTCAAGGCTGAGATCATTTGACTTTGATGAACAAAGAAGTGGATGGTTTTGGGGGAAGGCAAGAAAATGGTTTGAAGACCAGTATAGAACAGATACAGAGTCATACAGCACAGAAACAGACCCTTCAGCCCAACTAGTCCATGCTGACTACATTCACAAACTAAACTAGTCCCACCTGCCAATGTTTGGCCCATATCCTTCTGAAACGTTTCATTTCGTGCACTTATTCAAATTTATTTTAAATGTTGTTACTGTAGCTGCATTCACTACTTCCTCTGGACATTCATTTGACACGCACTCCACTCTCTTAAACTAAAAATGTGCTCCTCATGTCTTTTTAAAATTTTTCTCCTCTCCCCTTAAAAAGATTGCTCCCTATTCTGGAAACAACAGCTGATGTTGACCTCAGCTATGCCCCTCGTGATCTTATAAACCTCAATAAGGTCACCTCTCGACCTCCTATGTTCCAGTGAAAAAGTTCCAGCCGATTCACTTAGATGTAAGTAGATCCATATTCAGTTATGATCTGTTCAATACTTGTGCAGGCTCGAAATACCAAGTGGCCAACTCCTGCTCCCAATTCTCTCACTCTGGCCAGGACAGCAAGAGACCATAAGACATAGGAGCAGAAATTAGGCCATTCAGCCCATCAGGTCTGTTCATACCATTCAATCGTGGCTGATAGGTTTCTCAACCCCATTCTCCCGGGCTCTCCCTGGAACTCTCCATCCCCATGATACTCAGGAACCTATCTACCTCAGTCTTAAATATCCTCAGTGACCTGGCCTCGACAACCTTCTGTAGAAATGAATTCCATAGATTCACCACTCTTTCACTGAAGAAGTATCTCCTTATCTGCATTCTAAAACGCCCTCCCTTTACTCGAAGGCTGTGCCCTCAGGTCCTAGTCTCTCCTACCAATGGAACCATCCTCTGAAAGTCTACTCTGTCCAGGCCATTCAGTATTCTGTATGTTTCCATTAGATCCCCCTGAGTGTGGGCCTGTTAATCACATTGAAACAGACCCTTCAGGATGAGGTACAGCAGGGATTAGGTTCAGCAATGAGAGAATGGAAGGAGAGTATGTGGGACAGAGATTTTCAGCTTCGAGGGAATAAGAGAGGAAAGAGAATTTAGCATAAATTAGAATTGATTGGATGAGTCAAGGAGTGACAGATGGGGTTAAATTCAGAGAAATGTAAGATGTTGCATTTTGGTCCAGCAATCCAGGCAGGACTGACACAGTTAAGGGGAGTGTCCCAGAACAAAGAGACCTTGGAGTGCAGGTTCATCGTTCCTTGAAGGTGGAGTCTTACATAGACAGTATAGTGAACAAGGTGTTTGGTATGCTTTCCTTTATTGGTCAGAGTATTCAGTATAGGAACTGGGAGATCATTTTGCGGCTGTACAGGACATTGGTTAGGCCACTTTTGGAATACTGCATTCAACTCTGGTCTCTCTGATGTAGGAAAGATGTTACGAAACTTTGAGAGGGGGTCAGAAAATATTTAGAAGGCTGTTGCTAGATTTGGAGGGTTTGAGGTGTGGGAAGAGGCTGAATAGGCCAGGGAGATATTTTCTTTGGAGCATCAGAGGCTGAGTAGTAACCTTTAAAGAAGTTTATAAGGGGCATGAATAGGGTGAATATCCAAGGAATTTACTCCATTTTCGGGGAGTCCAAACTAAAGGGGCAGAAGTTTAAGGTGAGGAGGGAAAGGGACCTGAGGGGCAACATATTTTCAGACAGAGGGTGGAACGTGTATGGAACGAACTGCCAGAGGAAGTGGGGAGGCTGGTACAATGACAACATTTAAAAGCCACTCAAGGATGGGTACTTGAATAGGAAGGATTTAGAGGGATGAGTCAAATACTGGCAAACGGGACTAGATTAGTTTGTGATGTATAGTTGGCACGGATGAGTTGGGCCAAAGGGTCTGTTTCTATGCTATATGACTTTAATCATCTTCAGTGAAAGCAGAAGTGTTGTTGTGAAGACTGGACTTTCAGAGCAGCTTTCAAAAATGTTTTGCCCTTTCTCAGAGCAGAAGAAGTTACAATGAAATCTTTCATTTGTGAGACAGCAACTGAGTGAGTGAGTGAATACATCTGGGATTTGGTGGAAAGTGGGAATTCATTGCACTGTGGGGATGAAACCCTACCCTATCCAGTCATTTCTGCTGGTAGATGAGACTCGGCCCCAAGATTAGGGGAAGTAGATTTAGGACAAAGATGAGGAGGAACTGCTTTTCCTGGGGAGTAGTGAAACTGTGGAAGTCTCTGCCCAAGGAAGCAGAGAAGGCAGCTTCGTTAAGTATATTCAAGACACAATTAGATGGGTTTCTGCATAATTGGGGAATTAAGGATAGTTGGGAAACTGCAGGGAGGAGGAGCTGAGATGATGGATAGATCAGCCATAATCTTAATGAATGGGAGAGCAGGCAGGACGGGCCAAATGGCTGACTCCTGCTTCTATTACTATGAACCTATAACACTGCATTTCCCATGGCTAACCCAACTAACCTGCACATCCCTGGACACTTTGGGCAATTTAGCCTGGCCAATCCAACTCGAGGCTGGTGAGCAATGTCGTGATGTGGAAATGAACATCAGAGAATGATAGAAAGGGAGAAGGAGAGCAAATATACCAGCAATCAAAACTGGATTCAGAAGATCACAAAAACTGAAACTAAAAACTGAATGTGAGCTGCATTGTAACAGAAGTGAATCAATTGACTGACACATTGAAGGGAATAATTATGATCTGAGACTCCTTACAGGGACATGGCTTCAGGATGGCAAGGACTGGATCCTGAATATCGAGGAGGTAGTCAAATGGGACGCTCAGTAAAGGTAGAGGGTTGGTGCTGCTCATCAAAACACTGATCACAGGGTAGTCTGGTGTCAGCTTGGATTTCAGGTCTGGATTTCTCTGTCCTCTGTTGATCTCCCTGTTCCCACAGAGTAAGATGTTGGTCTGTTCTCAGCTCTGCTGGATTTCTGCTGAAGCTTTAACGCCCCTTTTACACGTTCGGGAAAAGTAAAACATTTAGTCAATCGAGACCCAATACATAATCTCCCAGACTGTCAACCAGTCCAAGTAAATCTGAAGTAGGGGTCTCCCAGGATTCTGATCGTGCTCTTCCTGAGGAACTCTCACTCCCTTACATCTAACTATTAATATCCAGCTATGATTTACAAACATACTTGCACCAACAGAAATAAAGCATCTGTTATCAAATAGACAGATAGATATACAGCATGGAAACAGGGTTTCTCTATTACACACATAGAACCACACTCTCCATGGGGATGAATTTGTATTTGCAGCATTACATTTGCAGATACATTCTATTTTGCTCAAAAATTCTAAATTGGAGGAAGGACAAATTTGATGCTATTAGGCAAGAACTTTCAAAAGCTGATTGTGCGCCAATGTTTGTAGGTAAAGGGACGGCTGGAAAATGGGAAGCCTTCAGGACTGTGATAACTAGAGTCCAGAGAAAGTATATTCTTGTTTGGGTGAAAGGAAAGGCTGGTTGGTATAGGGAAAGCTGGATTACTGGAGAAATTGAGGGTTTGGTTCAGAAAATGGAGGAAGCATATGTCAGGTATAGACAGGATAGATCGAGTGAAGCCTTACAGTATAAAGGCAGTAGGAGTATACTTAAGACAGAAATCAGGAGGGGAAAACAGGGGACATGAGATAGCTTTGGCAACTAGAGTTAAGGAGAATCCAAAGGGTTTTTACAAATACATTAAGGACAAAAGAATAAGTCGGGAGAGAATAGGGCCCCTCAAAGATCAGTAAGGTAGCCTTTATGTGGAACCGCTGGAGATGGGGGAGATACTAAACGGGTATTTTGCATCAGAGTTTACTTTGGAAAAGGACAGGGAAGATATAGAATGTCGGGAAATAGATGGTGACATCTTGAAAAATGTCCATATTACAGAGGAGCAAGTGCTGGATGCCTTGAAATGAATAAAAGTGGATAAATCCCCAGGACCTGATCAAGTGTACCCTAGAACTCTGTGGGAATCTAGAGAAGTGACTGCTGGGCCTCTTGCTGAGATATTTGTCTCATGGATAGTCACAGGTGAGGTGTCGGAAGAATGGAGGTTGATAAACATTGTGCCACTGTAAACGAAAGGTGCCACGGAACTATAGACCAGTGAGCCAGACGTCGGTGTTGTTGGAGGGAATCCAACTGAGGGACAAGATGTACATGTATTGGAAAGGCAAGGACTGATTAGGGATAGTCAACATGGCTTTACGTGTGGGAAATCATGTCTCACAAACTTGAATGAGTTTTTTTGAAGAACTATTGAAGGGAACTGCTGAGGGCAGAGAATAGATGTGGTCTATATGGACTTCAGTAAGGCGTTCAACAAGGTTCCCCATGGGAGACTGGTGAGCAAGGTTAGATTTCATGGAATACAGGGAGAACTTGCCACTTGGATACAGAACTGGCTCAAAGGTAGAAGGTGGTGGTGGAGGGTTGTTTTTCAGACAGGAGGCCTGTGACCAGTGGAGTGCCACAAGGATCTGTGCTGGGTCCACTACTTTTCATCATTTATATAAATGATTTGGATGTGAGCAATAGAGGTATAGCTAAAAGTTTGCTGATGACACTAAAATTGGAGGTGTAGTGGACAGCGAAGAAGGTGACCTCAGATTACAACGAGATCTTGATCAGATGGGCCAATGGGCTGAGAAGTGGCAGATGGGGTTTAATTCAAATAAATGTGAGGTGCTGCATTTTGAGAAAGCAAATCTTAGCAGCAGTTATACACTTAATGGTAAGGTCCTAGAAAGTGTTGCTGAACAAAGAAGTCTTGGAGTGCAGTTTCATAGCTCCTTGCAAGTGGAGTCGCAGGTAGTGAAGAAAAGGATAGTGATTGGATAGTGAAGAAGGCATTTAGTCTGCTTTCCTTTAATAGTCAGAGTATTGAATACGGGAATTGGGAGGTCAAATAGCGGCTGCACAGGACATTGGTTAGGCCACTGTTGGAATATTATGTGCAATTCTGGTCTCCTTCCTATCGGAAAGATGTTGTGAAACTTGAAAGGGTTCATAAAATATTTACAAGGATGTTGCTAGGATTGGAAGATTTGAGCTATCGGGAGAGGTTGAATAGGCTCGGGCTGTTTTCCCTGGAGCGTCAGAGGCTAAGGGGTGATCTTACGGAGATTTATAAAATCATGAGGGGCTTGGATAGGTTAAATGGACAAATTCTTTCCCCTGGGGTGGGGGAGTCCAGAACT
Source organism: Chiloscyllium punctatum (assembly GCF_047496795.1). NCBI lineage: Eukaryota > Metazoa > Chordata > Chondrichthyes > Orectolobiformes > Hemiscylliidae > Chiloscyllium > Chiloscyllium punctatum. The sequence goes on along the minus strand of NC_092774.1, from coordinate 33,710,259 downwards.
AGAGGGCTTAGGTTTAGGGTGAATGGGACCTAAGAGGCAACGTCTTCACTCAGGGGGTGGTATGTGCATGGGATGAGCCGCCAGAGGACGTGGTGGAGGCTAGTCTGGATGGGCATATGAATAGGAAGAATTTGGAGGGATATGGGCAAGTTGCTGGCAGGTGGGACTTGATTGGGTTGGGATATCTGGTCATCATGGATGAGTTGGACTGAAGGGTCTGTTTCCAAGCTGTCCATTTATGACTGTATAACTCTAAATGCACAATGTGCTGGCAGTCAATGCAGGCAGCCAATACATGTAATATTTTGTAAATTCCACTTGGCAAATCGAAGTGGGCTGACTCAAGATTGGGATACAGACAGACTCTGACCTCACTCCTTTCATGCATTATCTGAGCTGAGATGTCACCTTTTCTTATAAAACCTTAAGTTATCTCAAGAAGGAGCCTGACAGGAAATTCTGGGACTTGGATATTATTGATTCCTGCAACCCATTCCAAACGATGAAAGACTTAACAATCCAGGTTTGTTCAGTATATAATTTCAGTGGCAGGACACTGAAAAGTTTTTCCATAAATTCTGTGTCTTATGATCTTGTACTCCACAACCAACTGAATAAGATGCAGCACTCTGAAAGCCGGTGCTTTGAAATAAACTTGGAGTGTAACCTGGTATTGTTTTATTTGTAACTTTGTCCATGTTGGGGTGGATTCGTCATGTTAAATGACCCATAGTGTTCTGTTTTGGACGGGTTTAGGTGGATTGTCAGTGTTCTGTTACCCATATCATCGAGGGATGTGCAGGTTAGGGTGGATTGGCTGTGCTAACTTAACCTACACACCCCTGGGCACTGTGGGTAAGATGGATTCACTGTGCTAAATTCACTCTGTCATTTAGAGAGTGGTGCGTGTAAGGAATGAGCTGCCAGAGGAAATGGTGGATGCTTGTACAATTATGACCTTTGAAAGGCATCTGGATGGAAATATAAAATGGAAGGGTTTAGAGGGATGGCAAATGGGTCTAGATTAATTTAGAATATTTGGTTGGCATCGATGAGTTGGACTGTTTCCATGCTGTATATCTCTGACTCTGGCTTGCCACATCTGTGTGTTCAGTTTCTCCCTGGTGTCGGTTTTAATGCCTTTGATGTCTCATTTTGCTCTCTTCTTTCCAGGGATGTTAACCACTTCATGTCTGGTTGTTCCTCAAGAACTTGCATTGCAGGTTCAGCCTGAACTGACAGTATTTTTGAGCTTCCCAAAATCAGACCTGCTCACTCTCAGCAGTGGAGTTATCCAATATTCAGAGAGATGTCAGTCTTGAAGTTTTTGCTGTTCTGCCCCTGTAAGATCCTGAATCAACGCCTTCAGGAGAATTAGTTAGAGCGGTGTGAGAACAGAGGGGGAGAGAGAGTGGGATGGTGCTTTCAATTTTCAGTGTGGAATAACAAAAGAAAAGAATGTTCTGCAGAAAGTAGAACTGCTTGTTCAGAATTTCTACATTGCACTGACAGTCATGACTTTTGTAATCTCTTTTTACAAAGCATTTGATGATCTGAAGACGGAAGTTTCAAAATCAACAAATGAAGGGCTGATGCCCGAAACATCAACTATCCTGCTCCTCGGATGCTGCCGGACCTGTTGTACTTTTCCAGCGCCGCACTGTTCAACTCTGACTCTCCAGCTTCTGCAGTCCTCACTTCGACGTCAATGTCCAACAGTCACTCAATCCATCAGGACTGCAACAATTTTTGACCGTGATTCTGTGAGAAGGAGCAAAGCCTTTTGGTTTCTGTTGGAGCACGTCTTCAGCATCAATGGGACTGGATGAGAGACCCTACTGTTGCAGTGCACTGATTGTGGAACCTGAAGCAGTTATATGGCCTGGAAAGAGGAATTCACGGCAGGGAGTGGCTGTACATGCGTTTGTGTGCAGCTGAAGCTTCGGCCATGGAGAAACCCAATGGATCCTGCCCGGGCAGAAACGGTGGAAGTGTGGCGACTGCGGAAAAGGTTTCCGTGTCCCTTCTATCCTGGAGACTCAGCAGCGCAGTCATACTGGGGAGAGGCCATTCACCTGCCCCGAGTGCGGAAAGGGCTTCAGCTATGCCTCCGACATGGTGAGGCACCAGCGGGTCCACACCAGGGAGAGGACCTTCAGCTGCCCCGAATGCGGGAAGGCCTTCAGCAATTCTCTGACCTGCTGAGGCACCAGCGGGTCCACACAGGTGAGAGGCCCTTCAGCTCCCCTGAGTGTGGGAAGGGCTTTACCCAGACCTCCACCCTGCTGGCCCACAGGCAGGGGCACACCGGAGAGCGGCCGTTCTTCTGCACTGAGTGTGGGAAGACCTTCAGCAATTCCTCCATCCTGCTGGCCCACCGGCAGGTGCACAATGGGGAGAGGCAGTTCACCTGCTCTCAGTGTGAGAAGGGCTTTACCCGCGCATCCCATCTGCGGAGGCACCAGCGAGTTCATGTGCCATCACCGGGGGATGAAAGGAGGGTTAGCCAGTTGCGTTATTGACTGGACTATCAACCCAGTTCCGGGGACTGCCAGGTTTGAATCCTGCCGTGGCAGATGGTGGAATTGACTTTCGGTCAGAAATCTGGAGTTCAGAACCTAATGAAGAAATGTTTGTTTGGGGGACATCACCCATCTGATTCATTCCCATCCCTTTTTAGGGAAGGAAACTGCTGTTGTGGGGAAGGATTCACACGGTCGTCCCAGCTGCATCCTTTACCCGTTCTGGCCTACATGTAACTCCAGACCCACAAAAGCATGGTCGACTCTTCATTGCCCACCACTGCCACCAGTCATTGAGTGGGGAAAGACTTACTTGTTTACAGGGTATGGGTTGAAATTTCTGAGTGAGGCAATACTTCCTACAGTTAAGGCTGTACCAAGGATCCAATTACAAACTGACAACTCGGTGGTGACCATAGTAAAGAAGGTGAGGTGATGTGGGGTGGGGGTGCACGCTTTCACCTTAAGCTATTTTAAAAGCAGCTACTTTTTCTACACATTTTTGCTGGGGGATCTGAAGCTGTGACAACGTTGGGTCACAATAAAGGTTACCTGAACTTATCATGGGCTCAGACTCTCATTGAAGGCTTTGAGCTCCAAGAGGTTTTTGTTTTAAAGCTGCTCATTTCATTTCAGCCTTCTGCACTAAGTTTCCAATGTCATGTATCAGATGGAGCAGTGAATGAGTAGCTAGTATCGTTAGAAATTGTAAATTTTTCAGAAGTGCAAGTACTGCACCGTTTCATCAGCATTGTAGCATTTATTGGCAGCAGCAGGAGATGTGGGCTGCATTCAGTGGAAACGGTGTGGAGGTGCCGGTGTTGGACTGGGGTAAATAAAGTTACAACACCAGGTTATAATCCAAAAGGTTTATTTGGAAGCACTAGCTTTCAGAGTGCTGCTCCTTCATCGGGTAACTGTTGGCCGGGGAATAATACACCGATTGTATAGCAAAAGATCACAGTGTCATGCGACTGATAGGATATATTGAACAAACCGAGATTGTTGTTATGTCTTTCATCTTTTAGAATGGGTTGCAGGTTTTAGTTCATTAATATGTAAATCCCACAACATTTTTAAAGTCGCGTTCTTGAGATGACTTAATGATTAATAAAAAAAAAGTGACATCTCAGCTCAGACAATGCATTAAAGATGTGAGGTTCGAGTCTGTCAGTATTCCAATCTTGAATCAGACCGGTTCTATTTCCAAAGTAGGAATTTATAAAATATTGCATGGATTGACTGCCTGCAGATTGTGTGCTTTTTGAGCAAAATTGAAAGTATCTGCAAATATAATTCTGCCAATACAAATTCACTCCATAGAGTTGTGTGTGTGTGTGTCTGTCTATATCCGAGTTTGTGTGTGAGTGCGTGCGTAAGAGTAAAGTGAGTGTGATGGAGTTTAAGTCTGTGAATGTGTTGTGGGGCGTGTGTGTGTGTGTCTATGATAGAGGTATGAATAAAAGTGAGAGGTTGCATTTTGCTAAACAAGGAAGGGCTGGACATAGAGAGTTTTGAGAAGATTTGAAGCTCAGGTTGAGGTTTTGGATGTAGGTTTGCTTGCTGAGCTGCAAGGTTCATTTACAGACGTTTCGTTACCTACTGGGTAACATCTTCAGTGGGCTTCTGGAGAAGAATGCATGCATTTTCAGCATTGCTATGTACAGTTAATGGTAGGTCCCTGGGTTGTGTTGTAGAACAGAGACACTTTGGCAGGGTGGGGGGGGGGGGTGTCGTGGTTAGGGGGTTCAGGTATATAGTTCTATGAAAGTTGCATCACTGGTAGACAGGTGGAAGAGAAGGCATTTCGCACCATTGCCTTCACTGTCCACCCCATTGAGTGTAGAAGTTGGGACATCATATTGAGGTTGTACAGGACGTTGGTGAGGCCACTTTCTGGGTACTGAGTACAGTTTTGGTGGCTCTGTGACAGGAAGAATACTATTAGAGAGGGTTCCGTAAAGATTTACCAGGATGTTGCCAGGCCTGGAGGGTTTGAGTTATAAGGAAAGGCTGGGACTGTCTTCATTGGAGTGTAGGGGGTTGAGGGGTAACCTTACTAAGATTTATAAAATCATTAGAAGTGGAGGTAAAGTGAATAGCAAATAGATCTTCCTTCGGACCATAAGACATAGGAGTGGAAGTAAGGTCATAAGTCCACTCCGCCATTTAATCATGGCTGACGGGCATTTCAACTCCACTTACCCATACTCTCCCCATAGCTCTTAATTCCTTGCGATACCAAGAATTTATCAATCTCAAACTTGAAGACATTTAATGTCCCAATCTCCACTGCGCTCCATGGCAATGAAATCCACAGGCCCACCACTCTCTGGTTGCAGTAATGTCTCCTCATTTCCATTCTAAATTGACTCCCTCTAATTATCAGGCTGTGCCCATGGGTCCTAGTCTCCCTGCCTAATGGAAAAAATCTTACCAGCATCCACGCTCTTTCAGCCATGCACTATCTTGTAACTTTTTATTAGATATCCCCTCAACCTTCTCAAGTCTAATGAATATAATTCCAGGATCCTCAGGTGTTCATCGTCTGTTAGGCCTATGATACCAGCGATCATCTTGTGAATCTCCGCTGGACACGCTCCAGTGCCATTATATCCTTACTGAGGTGTGGGGCCCAAAGTTGGACACAGTATTCTAAATGGAGCCTAACCAGAGCTTTATAAAGTCTCAGTAGCACATCGCTGCTTTTACATTCCAACTCTGAGATAAATAACGACATCATATTTGCTTTCTTAAGCACAGACTCAACCTGCAAGTCAAACTTTAGACAATCCTGGACCACCAGTCCCAGATCCCTTTTGTACTTTGACTTTATGAATTTTCTCACTGTTTAGAAAATAGTCCATGCCTGTATTCTTTTTTCCAAAGTGCAAGACCTCACATTTGCTTACATTGAATTTCATCAGCCATTTCCTGGACCACACTCCTAAACTGTCCAAATCATTCTGCAGCCTCCCCACCTCCTCAGAACTACCTGCCTGTCTGCCTAACTTTGTATCATCAGCAAACTTCGTGGGAATGCCCCCAGTCCCTTTATCCAGATCATTAATATATAAAGTGAACAGCTGCAGCCCCAACACTGAGCCCTGCGGGACACCAAATGTCACCAGCTGCCATTCCGAAAAAGAACCTTTTATCCCAACTCTCTGCCTGCTCTCAGGCAGCCTATCTTCAATCCATGCCAGTCGCTCAGCTCCAATACCATAGACCCTCACTTTACTCAGCAGCCTCCTATGAGGCACCTTACAAAAGGCCTTTTGGCAATCCAGGTAGATGACATCCTCTGGGTTTCCCAAGTCTAACCTACTTGTTAACTCTTCAAGTTTGTCAAGCACGACCTCCCCTTACTAAATCCATGCTGACTTATTTTAATCCACTTCCAAGAATTTAGAAATCTCATCCTTAATGATAGATTTTAGAATTTTATCTACAACTGAGGTTAGGCTAATCGGCGTATAATTTTCCAGCTTTTGTCTTGATCCTTTCTTGAACAAAGGACTTACGTCAGTGATTCTCCAATCATCTGGGACTTTCCCTGACTCCAGTGATTTTTGAAAGATTACAACCAACATCTCTGCTAATTCTTCAACCACCTCCTTCAGAACGCTAGGCTGTAGCCATCAGGGCCAGGAGTTTTCTCAATTTTTAGACCTATTAGCTTTTCTAGCACTTTCTTTTTTGTAATGGCTACCATACGCAACTCTGCCCCTTAACTCTCCTTACATGTTAGGACATTACTCATGTCTACCATTGTGAAAACTGACACAAAGTATTAATTAGGTTCTTCAGCTATTTATTATCTCCCATCACTAGCCTTCCTGCATCAATTTGGGACAGCCCAATTTCTACTTTTGCCTCTTGTTTGTTTATGTATTGCAAAAAACTTTTACTATCATTTCTAACATTACTGGTCCGCTTACCTTCATATTTGATCCTCTCCTTCCTTATTTCTCTCTTTGTTATCTTCTGTTTGTTTTTGTTGTCTTCCCAAGCTTCTGATTTCCCAGTGGTCTGGTCACTTGATAGGCTCTCTTTTTCGTTGATACATTTCCTGACTTCCTTTGCCAGCCATGGCCGTTCTCCTGCCCTGAATGCAGAAAGGGCTTCAACAATTCCTCCTGCCTGCTGAGGTACCAGTGGGTCCACACCATGGAGAGGCCCTTTAGCTGCGCCAAGTGTGGGAAGGCCTTCAATGATTCCTCCAACCTGCTGATGAACCAGCAGGTCCACATGCGGGAGAGGCCGTTCTCTTGCCCAGAGTGCGGAAAGGGCTTCAGAAATTCCTCCCACCTGCTGAGGCACAGGCGGGGCCATACCGGGGAGAGACCGTTCACCTGCCCCGAGTGTAACCGGAGGTTCTCATCATTCTGCACCTTGCAGAAGCACCAGCGGGCACACCAGTGCACCCAACAATGTGATTCTGCTGGTGAAACTGCTGTGGGTCATTGCCAGGACTGAACCCCTGCTCATTCTGACAGTCCTTATTGTGGGAGAGTCGGCCGTTTTTTTTTGGTTAATGCTCTCGTGCCCACCTCGCCTCCCCAACCCCCGCAAATTTGCTTTCAGTGGGCACTGCTGTTCGTTGAGCCCAGGAGCTGTTCTCTCTTTTTTTCTGTCCAGTTCACGAATTGTTGGCCCTGTCTGGTAATGTGCTCCAGTCTGTAAGAAATAGCTGAATGCTTCAGGGTGTCCATTCGCATTCAGCAGTGGCTTTGAAATTAAATTTACGGTTATGTGGCCTAGTAAATTTGCGGTATTCATAATTGTTTGTTTTTGTTTAAATTATAATTCTGGTGTGCAAGATCTGTTCATCAAGTCTAGTTAGGAACAGTTGAGAAATTTTGAGGGATTGTGGTGAGGGGCTGTACACACGTCTGTACAAGGCTGAAGCTTCAGTCATGCAGAAACCCAGGGAATCCTGCCCCTGTGGAGAAACCGTGGAAGTGTGGTGAGTGCGGGAAAAGCTGCTGTTTTCCATCTGACCTGGACACTTCTCAGTGAAGTCACACTGGGGAGAGGCTGTTCTTCTGTCCCGAGTGCAGAAAGGGCTTCAGCAATTCCTCTGCCTGGTTGAGGCACCAGCGGGTCCACCTGTCCTGATGGGGCGAGCGGCGGTTCTCATCATCTTGCAACTTGTGGAAGCATCAGCGGGCGCACCAGTGCTCCTAAGAATCTGATTGTCTTGGTGAAACTGCTGTGGGTCACACCCAGGGCTGAGCCCCTGTGCATTCTGAGAGCGTGTATTGCAGTGCGAGATTCAATGGGCTTTTTTGTTTTATGCCCTTGCCCCGCCTTGCCCTGCCGCCAACTTTGCTTCCATTGGGAGTTGCTGCTTGTTGAGCCCAGGAGCTATTCTCTCTAGTTTTTACTGTCCAGTTAAAGAATTGTTGGCTCTCGCTGGGAATGAGTACCAGCCTGTAGGAAATAGCTGAATACTTTGGGGTGTCTATTAACATTCAGCAGAGACTTTTAAATTAGATTTACAGTTACGTGTCTGTGAAACAGTCATAGTCCAAGGATTGCACAAAGGTTTGGCAATCCATTGTTGGAAACTGTTTGTTTGAATTGATAAGTTTTTTAAAAAAAATCTTTCTTAATTTGTTGCTTAAGTCTCTGTCTCTGAGATGGTGGGGGACTTGATCAAAGCGTTTAAATCATTGCTATTAATTAGATTATCTTCTTTAACTTTGACCGAGCAAAGTTGCCGTATTTATAGTCGTTGGTTTTTGTTGAAATTATCATGTTGATGTGCAAGATCTGTTCTTCATCAAGTCTGGTTAGGAACAGTTGAGAAATTGAGGGACATTGCATGTTTTAATTTCACTGTGTTGTGAATCTGGTGACAGTAACACTCATTTGTATTGGGTTGCTTACGCTTATTGTAATGTCTTTCACCCCAACTATTCACTATGGTAGTGAGTTCCACAGTCTCACCACACTCTGAGGTTTTTCATGAAATTCTTAGTACAGAATTGGAAGGGAAAGTGTTGACGACGGCAGAATATCGGGTGTTAACTGCAAAAGCCAGGAAGACATTCGACAAAGTAAAACCATGACTATGTCGGGACAAATACGGAACTTCGACAGCAACGAAGAGGCCACACGTCAGTCATAGTCACAGAGATGTACAGCATGGAAACAGACACTTCGGTACAAATGGTCGTTACAAAGAGAAAAAGTACTCTGCAGTTATTGGATATTTTAGTTAGGCAAGTTTCTCGAAGCTGTAGTTGGTTGAATATGACAAGCTAAGATAGATGAAATAACTAAAACCACAAATGTAATTGGATGTCGGTAACCATAAAACAAAGACTTGGGAACACTTGAGAGAAAAACAAAACTCTCCTGTCTTAAATGAGAGGCTAGTGTCTGGCTAGAAATGAGTGCAGATTACATTTACATTGTTTAGTCTTCTCCAGATGTTATACAGCTCCATCATATCATCTGTTTCTTCTAAGCTCAAAAAATCAGCCTGACATCCCCTTGACCCCGATTATAAGTTGAGTAAATCAGTGATCCTCGATCTCACTGGCATGACACAGGATGCCCTCAATCCAAGTTGACCTTAACTCTCTAAGCTATTGACCCCACGCCACCATGTGGTCAGACGCAACTCAGCCCTGAACGAGAGCAGAGGAACTGACCAGACAGCGGTGAGGTGGACATTGCATGTCCAGAGAATATTATTCACGTGAGAATGTTGTTCAGCTCACATGCTGATCATTGCAGCGACTATGTCTTCTGTCATTTAAATGTGTTTGATCCCAATAAAAGTCTAGTTTTGTTGTACATTGTGAGTGCTTTATCTGTGTTTCACTACATGATTTTCTGTTTCTGTCATTCTCATTAGGATGTGTGAATTCAGTACCAGATAATAGTCTCAGTTCTGAATTTCCCTTGAGGATTGGGGCAGAACGTACTGAGTTTCAAAAGGAATGGAAGAAGCTCTACTGTTTATTTAACCCTCTGCTGTCATTGTCCAGGGACTGGATGAATGGGGAAGTGTCGAGGGCGTTTTACTCTGTATCTAACCCAATGCTGTCTCTGTCTTGGCAGTGTTTGTTGGGGACAGTGTTGAGGTAGCTTCACTTTCAATTTAAGAGTAGAGGAAGCGTTATTCTGATTGTAATCCCATGCTGTCCTTGTCCTGGGAGTTTTAGATGACATCTGTAATTGCAATGAATGCAGTGGAGGGTACTTCTACCTGAGCACACCCATCTTTGAGATTGCTGTGCTGATCAAGACAATCTCAGACACCTTCATTCACTTTTCCAACCAACCACAGGGTGGTTAAGGATGGATAAAAAATGCTGGTATTGCCAGCGATGACCACACCCCATGCATGAATAAATACTTTCTATTTAAATGTTACATTCACGTTCCAAACCCTCTAATGCATGATTACTTACATGGAAAATTCCTCTCTGTTTGGAATATCATTTTAGAAATGTGTCAACCATGTTGACATATAACAAGAACAACAAATGGAGAATTTAACAGGTAATGAGCAGGACCAGAATGCTGAGTCAGCCTGACCCCCATGGCTGAGAGAGTTCTCCCAGATGTTGAAGTTACACCAGTGGCTTTTACTCTTGCAGCTTCCCCAAAAGTTTGTCCCTGATGTAAGATCATTCAATGACCCGAAGGACGAACTCTTTTTATCTCCATAGCTGATGCCAGACTTGCTGAGTAATTCCAGTCCTTCTGCTCTACCCTTTTATGGGATTTGAGCTTTCCTAATTCAGTGTAATGAAGAACTGAAGATGCTGGAGATCTGAAACACAAAAATGCATCAAATGCTGGAGAAACTCAATAGGACTGGCAGCGCATGTGGAGAGAGAAGCAGAATTAGCATTTCAATTGCTGTGACCCTTCTTCACAACTGATGTGGACTCAGGCCAGGATATTGCCTCTGTTTCTTTCTCTCTCTCTCTCTCTCTGTCACTCACTCTCCATCAGTATTGCCAGACTGGCTGAGTTTCTCCAGCAATTTCTGTTGTGACACTTTCACAAGGTTGATGTTTGTTATCCATCCCTAAGTGCAAGGTGTCTTGCTTGTGCCAATTCAGAGGGCAGTTTGAGAGTCAACCACATTGCTGTCGGTCTGGAGTCAGATGTAAGCCAGACCAGGTAAGGATGGCAGTTCCCCACCTGAAAGGACATTGGTGAACATGGGTTTTTATGACAATTGACGTCTGTGTTTTCGATACCATACTGAGACTAATTTTGTGTTCCCCATTTATGAATTGAATTATTCACATCTCACCTCACCTCTTGCTGTGGTGGGATTTGAACTCATGTCCCCTGGATTACTTATCCTGTGACATTACCACGACATTGCTGTTTCCCATTCGTTGCTATTTTGTGTTTTGCTGTTTACGTCTTTGTCCTCTGATGTTTGGGAAATTGAACCTGTTTGAAGGGTTGCCCTAAACCTGTCCCTTTGACCAAGTCTTTGGTCACCTGTCCTAATTTGTGCTCTGCAGTTGTGATTTTTAAAGGAATTCTCATATGTTCACGTCAAGCACTCCGTGATAGTTTACTTGCCCGCAGGTGTCATTTGAATGCAGGTTGTATCCTGATCTTAATCTGGAACTAGAGGGTCATATATTAAAAGTATAAGACAGAAATGGGGATAATTTATTTTCTCTCTGAGGGTTGTGTGTCTTCTTCAAAAGGCAGTGGATTCAAAATCTTTAAGGCAGAGGTAGATAGCTTCTTGATAACCAAATGGATGAAAGATTGTCGGGGATGTGTAGGAATGTAGAGTTGAGGTTGAATTCAGATCAGCCATGATCTTATTGAATGTTTCAGCAGGCTCGAAGGCCTAGTGGCCTACTCCCACACATTGTATGTCTGTATCAAGGAGTCTGTGTCTCCCCTCTTATAGCTATGAACTGGGCCATTCCTTTCCAATATTGTCCCTTGTAGACAGTTAGTTGAACACCAGATGGCCTCCTATTGGGAGCAGGCACATTGCAGCAATTGCAGTATTTCTTGTGTTAATTTTGTTGCTTCTTACACAGTGTTGCTGAGAATCTTCGAAATACAAACCAAAACACTTCTATTATTATCGCAACAATGGAAGTGTAGGTTTGGATGTAACATTGTTGAATTAGCCATTCCCATCTTTTCCAGAATTCTGTGTTTAAAGCCCTCGATTCTGGTTTCCTCCCCTTAAACAGTTCTTATCAAGGTCATGTTTGACATCCTTTGTAACGGTGACAGGGATAATTATTCCCTCGTCGACCTGCGGAGAGCCTTGATCAGGGTTAATGACAGTACTGACCCTCTCCAGCATCACTCTACCCTCTGGGAGTGTCTGCTTTTAGCGTCTTCCGTTCTTATTTGTTTAACCGTAGCTGCTGGTGTTGGCATCTATACTGATGATATCCAACTGTACCTGAACACCATTTCTCTCCCGACTCCTCTGTCGTTCATAATTTACCAATACTTTCATCTGAATGACTGCCCTGCATTGGATAACCATAAACATTCCCTTTTAAATATTGCTCAGTGTGAAGCCATTGCTTTAGTTCCCAAGTTCGTCCTGAGCCACCCCCTTCCCCCATCCCAGTAACTCTGTTGACAGCTTTCATGTCACATTTAAAACTAGGATCAATAGATTCGTGATCAGTTGGGG
>NC_092774.1:33563073-33693073 GCF_047496795.1 Chiloscyllium punctatum | reverse complement strand
TTTATGAAAAGAAGGCAGCATAATAGAATTGAAAAACAGATCCTTCATGATCAAATGGCAGAACAGGCTGAGTAGGCTGAATGGTCTAATTCTGTTCCTACATTGTAAGGCCTAATCAGAAAGAACCCGTAATTTCATCTAACATTCCACTATCTTGTTTCGTTCATTAGGCTAAGTTCTTTGAACGGAAGTAACAGTTCAGCTTTCAGGGTGCAAGAGGCAGAAGTACTTATATTGAGATATTTCACAGCCTTCCAGAAATACGCCGTTGAAAGCAATTTGTGAAGCGTGACCTACTCTAGGTTTCTCTAGTCTTTTTACAGGAGAGGTTCTCAGACAAAGATAGAACCACACATAGAGGAACACACACAAACACACCCACATCCTCACACATAGGCGAACATGAAGAAGCACACCCATCCACAGTAATTGTCAAACATGAGCGTACTGATGAACAAAGACAAACATACACGCACAAACCCAAACATGAAATCACGCACAATAACACAGTCAAACCAAAATGTGGGAACACACCTGCACAAAAACTGCAGAAACATTCACACACTCTGATAACAAACACAAGAATACAATCAGAGTGCTGAAGGGAGAAACACCTACTCACACATGCATGCATGCACACACACACAACCAGAAAAAAGACATCCTTATACATATAGGAACACACCCATATCTAGCTGAATGCACACACATCACACACACAAAACCATTCATGCTGTGATTTAAGAACACATATACTCACAGACACAGAATCACACCCTCAGCCTCACTCTCATAGAAGCGAACTTAGAGTAAGAGACAATACACACCAATCTGCAAATATTGACAGAAACGTCTTATACATACACACAAGCACATTCAAACACAGTTACTGAAACACAACCACAATTAGATACAGACAGAGCGACACTCAGAAACAAACAGAGATATAAACGTAGAGAGGCACAGAGAGATCCTGCTGGGGGCACAGAAAGATCTTGACACACGATCAGACAGCAAAACACAGTCTGAACAACACACTCACCTGATTAAACAAGAGCACAGCCAGGCAGATACACACCCGCACCCCCACAATGGCACTCAGAGAGACACACACGGAGTCACAGAACAATCATGGCATGCTGACAGTGAAACACACATACACGCACGTGCACGCACACACTCAGTCAAAGGAATGTAACTCCACAAACAGCATATGCACAGGCACAAACACAACAGATGCACATATGTAAAACACACACATTTATGAAGTCACAGAGGCACAGTAATATAGACCCACATAAAAAAACACTCACTTCACAGAAACACTCGCATACAGAATGAATAACATTCCCAAAAACATAAACGCATGAATATATTTTCACAGAAATACACACAAAGGGAAACCCACACTCAGATGCATAAACACACTCATAATGTGTCACAGTCAGGGACATATCCAACGACAAAAATCAAGGGACACACACACAGAGTGACATCCCCACAAAGGCAATGAACCCCCCGCAACACACACAGACACACACAAACACCGTCACGCACTGAAAGGTAAACGCATGAACACACTTCCCGCCCAGCCACGGAGATAGGAAAGGGAGATGACCAGCCGACTTACTTCCAGTAATGTGTCAAGGTATTGCTGGCTGTATCTGTGCACTTTGAACTTTGCAAAATCACTGCCTGTGGAAAGATCAGTGAACGGAGTGATCGGGAAGTGAGGTCAGTCAATGCACGTGAGCATGTGCTGAACTGAGACAACAAGTGTCTGGCATGGTCAATGTGAGAAAAAGACACAGAGAGCGAGAAGGAGAGACAGAGAGACAGAGAAAGAGATCGACAGAAAGACAAAGAAGGATAGATCGAGGGTGATGGAGAGACAGACAAACAGATAAAAAGGTGGAGAGAGAGAGAGAGAACGATACAGACAGGGAGCGCCACACAGAGCGGACAGAGAGAGAGAGACAGAGAGACTGAGCAGGATTCTGAGAGATAGGGACAATGGAGAGAGGAAGAGAGGAACAAACACAGACAGAAAGAGGCAGAGAGAGAGAGAGAGAGAGAGAGAAAGCAAAGACCCCTTGAAGAGAGTAGACAGGAGGTGGACTGAATAAACTCTCTTTCAATACAAATGCTCATCTCCAATCGCCAATTCAGATGAGAGGATCACCAACACCCGGAGCCTTTCCTTTGTTGTAATAAAGTGTTTATTGGGAGCTGAATAGGGAGAGTCTGACAATCATCGTGGTGCAGGAGGGTCCGTTTCTGTCCCTCTCCCTCTTCCCCTGCAGGGGGAATGCAGAGACCACATCCTGCCGGTCTATAACACTCATCCAAAGGGCAGTCCATGAAGATACAGTGTTCGCGCTGAACCGATCACTCACAGCCAGTCCATCATATCAAATCTCTCTACCAGCCTCTTTCTATCCTCTTTCCACCCTAAGTGAAGAATTTACGTGACCAGTTGCTGCACCGCATTCCTGAACTTAGCTCGAAACTTGGGCACAGTCACTGCATAAAATAATGTGTTTGTGCTGCAGCTTAAATCCCGAAGTATTTCTCCGGTCCATATAAAGTAAACGTTCCTCCAAGGACCTATTTCTTTAATGGTGAAATATAAGACGGTTGCAATGTACACTCCCCAAAGAAGTATGAAGCTGATGGATATGGTGAAGAGGCAAATCACCGACTTCTTCCGGCTCTCCATCTCTGTGTCTTTGCGACTCTCTCCTTTGCTCTGACCCATCAGGCTCTTGCGGACTCGACTGGCCACTAAAATGTACCTGACCGTCAGAGTGTTCATCAACAGAATCAACATGAATGGGATGAAAGGCGTTAAACTGATATCAAACCACTGAAACCCTCGCCACCTTAGATCAGTAAAGTAACTTGACTTTATGAAGCAGTACTTTGGAACTTTGTTAAATATCCTCCCAGGTCTATACCGAAAATAGAAGGGAACATTCTTTGAACAGAGTAGAATGCTTGTTGCAGCCAGAACCACAGCCAAGGTTTTGTCTGTCCAATATTTTCTGTTCATTTTCAAGCAGCAAATGGTTACAAAACGATCAAAGGTGAAAAGGACAGTGAACCAGACGGAACAGTCTGTGGATGCACGAAGCAGGACATAGACAGCACTGCACACAGGGGTGATGTCCAGGAAGCACCCTGGGTAGTAAAGTACTTTCAATCGCCACAGTATGATCTCAGTGAAAATGAACAGTAGATCTGAGGCTGCCATAGCCAGCAGGCAGCGGGTTGTGCAGTTAGAGAGGCCACACTTTCCCCGATAGAGAACAAACATCAGCAGGAAATTAACTGAAAGAGGCAGAATATAAAATATAAATCGGAAGTCACTGATCAAGCATTCTCCACTTCTGCCCAGACAGCTATGGAAGATCTCCATATCTAACTGGGACAGAGAATTGACAGATGGCAAAAGTGCATAAATTTTAAGGTGAACAGCAAAAGGTTTGGAGGGGATTTGAGGAAAGGTCTTTCACTCAGAGAGTGGTGTGTGTTCTGATAATTCAGTGCTTGGGAGGGTTGTTGATGTAGGAAACCTCACAACCTTTAACAACTACCTGGGACAAGACCAGATTTCATCGAGCCTTGATACCACAAGCTTGACGACTGGTGCACCTCTTCAGTACAGTCAGGTTCCATAATTATAAGAAGTACTTCTGGGAAGTAGTTTGGGAAGTGAAACATTTTCACATAATCAATAGAAGTACTGTGGATACCAGAAATATAAAAAAAAACAGAAATCACAGGCGAAGCTCAACAGCTATGGCAGCATCTGTGGAGAGAGAAACATCGTTAATGCAATCATTCTTCACCAGAACACATCCCTCGGAACATTTGTCAATGATATCCAAACGTCAACTCGGTTTTCTCCTCGCACAAGGCCCCAACATTACAAACAAAGGACGGGGATTGATTTTGAAAAGGGAATTGAGAATCATCGTGTTGATATTTATCTATGATGGAACATTTATTCGACTGCTCCGACCATGCTGGGCGTAGTTATGACTCTAATACAACCGTGGATGTATTCCCAGGAATATTCTCCCTAAGTCCAACTGTAATGTTATCCCTTATCAAAAAGCAACTCGTCTTTTTTCTTGACACCTTTCTTTCCTTCCTACAGCATTTCTATCCTACAATTGTCAGCTGCCAGTCCTGTCCATCCCTGAACCACATCTGTGTAATTGCTATGATATCCTAGCCCCATATTCCTCACCACGAGCTCAGTTCATCTGTTTCCTCTGTTCGGCATCTTGTGCAGAAATAAATGGAATTTAATTTGTCAGTCTTGTGTCGTTCTCTGCTTTGAGTCTGCCTGACAAGTGGACTTGCTCGTTTTCCCTTCTGTGTCAGTCTCAGGCTGATTTCTTTCCTCACTGTCGGTCTGATCACGCGATTCCACCCCCGCTCACCCAACATTACCGTAATCCCCACTCCAACCTGACTAGTTTCAATGTCCCTGAGCATCTCGAGCAAATGTCCCTGCCAGTAAATTAGTTTGTTTTCTAATTCAGTTACAATCTGTCCTTGTTATACAGATCACTTATGCCCCAAGAAATATGCCAATGATGCAAAAATGTGAAGCATTCTGCCCTGCACCAGATCCTCAGCCACACATTCATCTGCTCCATCCTCCTAGTCCTACACTTACTAGCTCATGGCATTGAGAATGATCCAGATACTACTACCCTCAAGGACCTCCTTTCATTTTCCTGTCTAACCTCATACTCTCCCTTTAGAATTTCGTCCATATTTTTTCCTGTGTCGTTAGTCCCAATGTACACAATGACCTTCTGCTGATCCCACTCCCCTTTCAGAATATTCTACACGCTCTCTGAGATATCCTTGATCCTGGCAACAGTGAGGCAACAGACTGTCTGTGCCTCTGTTGATAGTGTCTCCTATCACAATTGGTGACTTGGAACCTGGCGTAGCAGTCGTTACATTTGAGCCAGTCTTGGTGCTAGTACTTGGCTGTTCATGATACATTTCCCTAAGAGTCCATCACACCCTACATTTTCCAAAACAACATATCTCTTTAAAATGGGGATAGCCACAGGAGACTCCTGCACTACCTATCTGCCTCTCCTGCTTTTCCTGGAGGTAACCTGTCTACTTGATCATGTCTGCTTTTGTTGTCTCTTCCTTTAGCTGCCATCCATCAGACCCCATAGCTCCTGAAAATTCCTCATTGCCTCAATATTCCTCTCTGCTGCTCCAACCTATACAAGTGATATGATAGGATTCACGACCAAACATATTTACTCTAGACATATTGATCAATAACACGTAAGCTCTACCACATCTGACAGGAAGAGTACATCGCTCCTCTAAACGCCATCTTTGCTACTTAACAATCTACACACCCAGAACAAACTACAGCCTTACTGCTGTAAAGGCCACTGCTACCGGCTAATGTAGTGCTGATGTTTTATATTTTTACATTTTAATCAAGAGACAGATCTCAATAAAACTTGTAACCAAAATTAATTCATTCTACTGAATATTGCAGATATACACCAAAAACTCAGCAAGACTAAAAACTATAAACGTACCTGCTCCTGTGTTGTGAACTCTCCCACAGTTTCCTCCGTTTTTTACATTGTGTTGCTTTGATCTTTCTTTTCCCCAAATTTCCAAAGCAATGTAATCGCACATTAAAAAAAAATTACTCTTCCAGCATTTTTTTGGAAGTTAGCGTTGACACTCGAACTATCTCAAAAAAGGAGCCACTCACACAGTCACAATTATTTCCCTTTCTCCAATTTGGGTTACCTCGAAACGTCTTGTCACTATATTACAAAACCATTTCTTGTTACAATTGTGAAGATGCATCTGTTTGATGTTCAATGCTGACAGAGCTGAGATAGGTTTGTTTCATCATTAAAGGTGTAATCCATGATCTGAGCCCTCTCTGTGATGATAAACTGAGGATCTGTTAACTCACTGAATCCCACATAGTTTGGTTCGGAAAGTGAACAATTCCTTGTCAAGTTTAGCAAATGTTCTAATTTCGCTGATATTCAGTCAGCAAATAATACAAAATGCAAATAGGGAGCTGTGACATTTTTATTGCATTCTCTGCACTACCTGACTCAAATAGTTTTTGGAAGGTGCTTGTTGATATTTTATGAATTATCTATACAATGCGAATCAAAACAGACAGTTCCCAACTGCAATTTCTGAATATGACAGCTCCAATCCAATGTATAATGAAATATGATTAAAAATCAGGTCTCTCTGACTGTCTATTGTGTTCTATCGTGTCGGGGCAATTAATGTTTAAATTGATGATCTGAATACTCAACAGTTCATCGACAATACAATATTTCATAATACTTCTTTTCTAAGTTTTTACATTGTAATGAGACAACTAAACAAGATAAGTAATATTAACTTAATGATTTGGTAAATTCTTATGCTCTAACTTTAATTAATAGTATTCCTCCCCATGCAAAATTTATTTATGCATTTTAAAGTTATGAAGCTACAAACACTTCTTCAGGGAACAACTGGAAGATGGACGCAACCTGTAACAATCCACAGTGGAAATGGAAAACATAGAAACAGGCCATTTAACCGACCAAGTGAATTCACTTCAACATTCCTCAATCTTTCTGCAATAGCACAGGAATGTACGAAAGTTATGGCACTGAAAGAGGTCATTCATGTCTGCATCAATTGAAAAAACGAAGAAGCTGCTCTGATCTCCCTTTCCAGCACCTGGTCCGCAGCATTGAGGGTGCTTCGAATTAAACCTGTTGGAGTATAACCTGGTGTTGTGTGATTTTGAACGCCGGAATTTCCACATACTAACACCATTCTTGTAAATATCTTCTCTACTCTCCTCAAAGTAATTCTGTCCTCACTGCTCGGTGATGACCTGTACTGTGCACAAAACCGTATGTGTGTGAGCCAACCAGCGTCTCATGCAGTTGCAGTCTTACGGATCTGGCAGGGACTGAGGAATTTATTTTGAGTTGGCTCTGGTGCAGAGTGAGAGAATAATAATTTTGTGATGGGTGATAAGGTATTAAACTCAGTGTGGATGACTGATCAGGCTTTGGGCCATATAATGGATCTGGATGGATATAGTTGAGGCGCAAACTATATGAAGAGTGGGGTTAGTTTATCAGTTCCTCAGGAGTTAGTATTAGTCTTTAATCGCCTCACTTCTGTTCTGATACCAGCTGATTAGTTACAGAACAAACCAAATCCTAAACACAAATCCAGTTTGATGGATGATAACCTTACTTATTTTGATTTAATAATGTGATCTCTTGCTCAATCGCAAACACACAATGCTGCGAATATTATTTGCACAAGAAAATACGATTAAGTAGAATGAATCAAACTACTTACTTAAAACGCAGATTCAAGAGCAATGAACACGGATGAACTGTTTCATTCTCATTCCCCTCAAAATATCCATAATTGAAAGAAAACACGTGACCTTGATATATTTTACAAAACATGACCCCCAGTACCGTTCCAAACAAAACAACTCTCACATAATATTTACACGAGAATCCCTGTATCTATCACTTGGTGAAATGACTAGTCACTGTCACTTCTAAACTGGAACTGCAGTAAGTTCCTTCATGGAGCTACCACAGTGTCAACGTAATTAGCTTGAAACAATCTCTTCAGAGATTTTTCTTGTCACAACACTTTTGTCTGGGACTAATACAACCTTTTCATTCCAAAGCAATATAATTTACTAAAACTCTCATTTCCTTCACATGAGCACGGATCTATACATTCACTTAGTTCCAGGGTCTTAAAGGAACTGAAAGAACTGACAAAAATGATTCAAGTGAAAGTAATGCTTTCTCAGTTAAGGGTTTCTTCCTTAATCACAAATTCCAGAACTCTTCAACAAATCTTTCAGGCTCCATCAATGCCATGCTGGGTTGAAAGCATCAAAAATAAACGAAGGTTCACTGTAGCCAAACATCAAATGCAATTTTTAAAACAATTGTTGTGATTTCAGAAATAACTTGAAGTTAACCATAACCTTCAGATGCACAGAGAAGCCTACTGAATATTCACTCAAAAAAACCGCAGAACCAAACTCAAACTAAATGATATTGCACTCTCTACTTTAGAATACCACCGCTTATATTTTGCCAAAGTGTTTCCTTTTCTTAATTCCACCGAAACTCTCCATGGATTCCGATTGAAATGGAGATTTCAGGAACGTTCCAAGAAGAGATGAATAATTTCCAAAGCAATTCCTGCCGAATCTGCAAGATAGGGTTTCCACAGAGTCTCTGAAATCTGAGACGAAATGGCTGATCATCTGCCACTGTGTGACTTTGGGCACAATATGCCCATGTATCATTGTCACTTGCAAAGTGAACCCGCACACAATCCTCAGACCGATTCACACAAATTCAAGGCACTTACCAGGAATTGCTACAAATGGAAAGGTCGTGTAAAATATTGTCCGCACATGACGAAATGCAAGCGTCATTTTCTGCCTGAATCTCTTTGTGCAGGCAATCTCTCTTTACTCAAAACCGAGGTGATACAATCAAAAGTCTTTCATTTATACCTGCTGACATCACCTGGGGGACTGTGACATTTCAATGTGGTTCAATTCATTTATTTAACAATTTGAACAAACAAGTGATACCAGTGGGTATACTCCCAGCTGTCACATTCTATTTTAAAACTGAGGTTTATTGGATAATACAAATTTAAATCGGTCAGTAGGAAACATTGGAAATAGGCATGTGGAATAAATTCATAGAATTCTTACAAAGTGGAAACAGGTCAATGGGCCCATCCAGTCCAAACCGACCCTGCAAAGGCTATCCCACCCACACCCACCTGCTGGCCTTGTGAGACAGCAGGACTAACTACTAAGGGTCTGTGCCGCCCTGTATACCAGCATTGACACCCCAACACAATCTATCAAATCTCATTTCATATCACTGTTCTTCCCTCGCCTTTGATGATTTCGAAATTAAATTCTGGTTGTTAAGTGTCACTCTGAGAAATGTTCTCCTCACGAGAGGAATGTGGCTTCCCTAGTTCCTTGTTCTGTCAAGGGATGATAGTTGGTTAATGGAGACAACACATTGTAGTTTTTCAAAAATCTAAAGTCACAATTGAATTCCTCACCTTGCATGGATACAGCTTCTGAATCAAATAAAACATCTCCAATTCAGGCAATAATTGAAACAAGTAAAATGAGTCACTGAAAAATACCCTCAAATGTTCCAATCAATACTAATCCTCCGTCCAGTACTTGAGTGTCCTGGACATGTTTTAGAGCTGACTCTGAGACACACGATCTGTGCAGCACTACAAGGGGATGAGTTATTCTCTGTTCCCTGCAGTGTACTGCACATGTCCAGAGTAGATACCTAAAACATCTGACTGATGAGGGGATGGATCAGCTTCAAGTGAGATAGTGGAGTGAGGCCAGGAGGGATTTGCAAAAGCAAGGATGTAGAAATGTCAAATTTGGAAACATTTCAGCGGGTATCAATGCTGCCAATGACGCCTGCAGTGATGGGGAAATCGGACATGGCTTGAGGACTGATTTAGAACAGAAAGCAGAGAGAAGGAATAAATCTGTCATCTTCATGTTGTTGGGCTGGTATTAGTGAGTGCCACAAGGACCATTTCTCCAGACACAGCCATTTATTATCTGTCAATGACTGAGATGGTGGGATCATGTGCAATGTTTGTTTATAGCAAAATGTTAGTTGGACAGTAAAATACAAGGAGAGCGGGAAGGACAGGTTCAGTGAGTGAATTCACACTCAATAGTCAGTGCACTATAATATAGAGAAATTTGTGGCATTGTTCATTCATTTCTCACTTGGAAAGATTTCAGTACATTCATAGTCATTTAGATGCTTATCCTATTCATAAGTCAAGAGGCAACAAAAAGCCGTTCGGTCCATTTAGTGCCAGTAGTTTCCATTATTCTCTTCAAAGATTTACTTATCTCAGACACTTCTAACTTTGTGCAATTCAACCATAGGTTTATGCCATTTCACTCCCTCATTACTGAACTCTTGCTGCCCAGCTGTATTCTGGTCAATCAATCCTGCACTCAGACAGATATGAATTCCCAACTCCCCAAAGTTATTTTTTTGCTTTTCAGTATCTATGAAGTCAGATTGTTGCTGAGTTAACGTCAAATGGCAGATGTGGACAAACATAAAGTGACTGAGTATCAGAATCATCATTTCTGACTTGACAGGAGCCCGGAAGGTATATTGCTTCAAAAGTGCCTAGGTCGAGAACATCACAGAAAAACTTCAACATATCTTAAGGTGCGGGGTTTACTAGGTCGGGACAGAAGCAGGAAAGGGAAAGTGTTGAAACTGAAGAGCCAGTGGTCCGAGTTCACATTTCCACCAACAATATCTGGTCATGAAATCACACTTCAGAGGCCGGCATCCTGTCATTAATCTCCCATTTATTACAAATGCATCTCCTTTGACAGTAGCGTCTTACTGAGTCGGGTGTTCAGCATCTCAATATTCCTGGCATTCATCCTTTTAATTCAGACCGGGCTCCCTGATTCGATCAGTTTCAGAGCTCCAACCAGGGAACTCATACACTATGAGGTTCAGCTGGCTGATCTAATGACAATAGCAAGGAGAAACAGTCATTAATCCCAATCAGTAAAATGTGGCAAATCAGGCAAGGAATTGAAAGGCTGATCCCATTGTTATTCTGAGTACACATTAAGCCAATGAAAATGCGGCTGGAAGCATTGGTTGAAGGAGGAAGTGCTTTGGATGTATCGATGATTTGTGAGGGTTCTGGGGCTGGTGCGATCAGAATACATTGGAAACGTGGGTTTTGCTTTAATTGGATGGGGATTTCTCCTGTTCTGGGGAATCACACTACAGACATTGTGGAATATTTGTTCAATCTTTGTCAGAGTGTTGGGAACACTCGAGAAACTTGTCAGAGTGGGCGGCACGGTGGCACAGTGGTTAGAACTGCTGCCTCACAGCGCCAGAAACCCAGGGTTCAATTCCCGCCTCAGGCGACTCTCAATGTGGAGTTTGCACATTCTCCACGTGTCTGCGTGGGTTTCCTCCGGGTGCTGCGGTTTCCTCCCACAATCCAAAAATGTGCAGGTTAGGTGAATTGACCTTGTTAAATTGTCCGTAGTGCCTTCCAGGTCAACAAAACAACAGGAAAGGTGAGATTGGGCAGCCCTGCCTGACTGTCGATCTGATCGAGAAGCTTTCTGTTTGCCAACCATTGATTGAGGTTACATTCATAATGTTGGTGCAGACTAGTATGGTTCATTTGTATAATCCCTCTCCAAAGCCTACTTTGGAGAGAACATCCCACAGAGATGTGTGTAAGATCGTGTCAAGGACCTCCTGGTGCAGGCTGATGAGGCCGGTTTCCAACTCCCCTATCCTGCACAGCGGTGATTCTATCCCTGAGAATTGTCAGGCTGCCTGTACAGATCATATTTGCTCGGGGTGAATCACTGATCCCAGAGCAGAACTGACCCAGATGGGTGATGACCTTATTCAGTACAATTTAATTTACATTCATCAATTAAATTGGTCATCAGTCGTCCCTGGAGAAAGTGAGGACTGCAGATGCTGGAGATCAGAGCTGAAAATGTGTTGCTGGAAAAGCGCAGCAAGTCAGGCAGCATCCAAGGAGCAGGAGAATCGACGTTTCGGGCATGAGCCCTTCATCAGTCATCCCTCTCCACTTCTGATTGCAGATGAGGGGATGATACTTTTCCACATGGATTCACACTAACTACCTGTTAGAAGCTTTATGTTGTCCTCTTCCTGCAGGTCCTGGCCAATCAAGTCACACAGAATTGAATACAATTCGGCTGGTAAGCCGTCACTTCTTGGTGTATTACTCTTTCCTGACGACTCGAGGTCCTTGGTCTGCACACCCAGAGTTGCAGCCTCTCCCAGTTGCTGTAGTCTAAGATCTACCAGATAGGGAGGAATGACCGGGAGGCTGCGCTGTTTATGGGCTTCCAGTCACATAGTCTGGCATGAAAGGATTTGCTGATCTTTAGGATGTCAGGTTGAGATAGCCTAACAGATCCACCTTTTCCCTTCTGGCTCTGAGAACAGAGCACTCCTTGTGCAACTTCTCAAATTACAAACATGAGCACGTCTATCTTGCTCCATGGTGTGGACCCTGGACAAGGATATTACCTTGGAGACTTCTAAGGTAAAGAGCGAGGCTTGTTGGATGTTTACCTCCTGTTGATCCTCCATGACATCAACCCACATCGTCTGCAGCAGGTGTAAGTTCTGCACACTTTTCCGGAGTTTTCACAGTTCTACCCCGTTGCTCTCTCACCTTCAGAATAACTTTGACAAAAAGGTCCTCTTGATGTTCCCCTTGACTGTTTCCCAAAAGTCTGAGGTAGACTCAAAGTGGGGTTTCACGTTTCTCCAACCTGTGGAACCCCTTTTGAGATATTCCATATTTAATGGGATCAGTAGTTTCATATTCAGTTTCCCTGCTGACCAGCAAGAGTCAGTGGTCAGAGAAGAACACCAGCTTGATATCAGTGAATTTGACCGAAACCGATCCCAACCTCTCCAGTCTCACTTCACAGGTGCATCACTCGAGCCCTGGTGAACCTCCCTCGTACAAGTCTGCATGATTTTTTTGTTTTCAGATTGCGGCGTTGGCAGAGTCATAGGTCCATTTGGTTCCAATCACCAGGCCAGTCGCATCCTTCTTTCGTCTTTGCTGTCTCATCTTCATCTTGGTCTTCTGTTCCTTCTGGTGGTGACAGTTGAGGAAGGTGGCATCAATGGTGTCTGAAGCAGCAGTGTTGTGAACCTGGAATAGGAATCCTGGTGTCGGTAGGGGCGCCGGTGTGGTAGGCCCATGTGCACAGTCTCATTACCTTGACTGATTACAGTGAATCAGTGTTCATGAGACAGTAGAATAGAGATATAAAACCAGGAAGTTTGCAGCATTCACTGTCAAATTCAATCAAGCCTGACAGATATGCAAGTCTTCACCTTGATTGAACATCGAATGAGTTCTTGATAAGACATTGCCGCAAGGTTTTAAATATCCTGTACTGTTTTATGTAATATCCTTCCTGGGATAGAAACTAAATTTAAAGTATGCGAATGACATTGTTACAGCAAACTGCAGCTCGGCCACTGCCATCGGAAATGACCTGCATAACGAACTAACAGAAGGTCAGAAGTCACACAAAAACATCTGATTTCAAAAACCGAGTGGACGATAACCTGGTGTCATGTGACTTCAGACCTTGCCCACCTCAGTTCAACACCAGCACCTCCACATTAAAGCTAAAAGAAGCCACTTAAGTCAGAGAGATCCCACACACATTCCAGAAGATATCAGGACAAAGAAGCAGGTACCTTGGGAGTAGGAAGAATAGCCCCAACCCAAGTTCGAAGAGCTGTAATTGGAAATTTTTTACTAGTGTGTGGGCAGACATTTCAGTCTGGAAGATTACTGGGGATAATGGAGGATAAGGCTGATTGTTTGAAATGTTATGTATTGATATATATATATTGCTTTTAAAAGATGTGGTTTATTATCTTTTATTATTATTTAATTATTAGTGTTAAACGAGGTCCACTAACTAAGCAAGTGGATTAGTCCATACGGTTATGATGGTTTCGGTGTGTACTGTACCTTTAAGAGAGAATGTACATTTAAGAGAGACTGGAAGCTGGTATGAACTTAGAGTGGCACAGAGTGTGCTGAAATAATTCAAAATGTAACATTTGACTGCGAAACCAACACTGCAATTGTGTTGCCATGGTAAACAACAAATTCGAATTTGGCCAATCAGTTTAAACTAAGCCACAAGATTTCAAAATTCAATCAAATTTGAATTTGGTGTTTTGGTGACTTCAAACCAATGAAATGATCTGATGTCCTGGGGTATAAAACCGGACATTTTGAACATTTAGGGGAGAACAGAAAAGATCAGCCCCAAGCATCAACAGCCTGCTGTCCGAATTACACTCTGCAAGAAAGGAACATGTGCAGTAGAACACCAAAGCTGATCTAGAGAAATCTACAAAGAAAGTTTGATATCCAAAGATGCCAACTGCATTTGAAAGTGATTTGCCGTAAATCTCCGACCAGTATTATGGAGTGTAATGTAAAAGATAGTTTTCAGATAAGGAGTTATAAATAGTGGCTTGAATGTTCTCTGGTGCACTTAAGGAATAGAATTGTTATTTTTTTCTTTAAACAGTGAAATCTGGGATAGTTATGAGGTGAAACTGAACAATTTAGGCCTTGTTTATCTACAACTTAGGACACAGGGTGTAAAAACATAAACTATTTTCGCTGTTTGGGGATTCGAACACAAAGGGGCACAGTCTGCGAAGTACGGTCATTGGGTTCAGGAGAGATGTTAGGAAGCACTTCCACACAGAAAGGTTCGGGGGTGTTTAGCATTCCTTTCCACAAACAGGACTGGATGCTGGATTAGTTGTTCATTTTCATTCAGAGACAATTTTTTTTTGTTCAACGTAGGTGTTAAGGGATAAAGTACAAATGCAGGTGTAGGGAGTTAGGCTTCAGATCAGCCATTGACTATCAGAACGAGCTCTCACGGGGAGGGGGGGTGAATGGCCTGTTGTTATATCGCTATGATTCTTAATCTCGTCCTATAATCTACCCAAGGCATTGACATTTTTCCGAAAGTGTAGTGTTCAGAAGTGGGCAGAGCTCAATTTTAACACAATGCAAGGCATTTGATTTTCACGAGTTCAATTCCAGTCTGTTTCCCCCAACTGTGGATGAAACGGTCAATTATAAAGGTTTGATAACATTTCACTTCTCTTTATATCCTAATTCCAATTTATGCATTTACTTTTTTTGCAAACTTGCCCAACCTATCCAATCACTTCCAAAGAGAAGTGTACACCTCCAAGTCTTGAAAATATTATGCCTCGTCCAGAATTAGGCCAGTTAATTCATATTATCTCTCTTTAGAAAAATAATGAATCTTTCTCACTTCCGACATGATCTGCTAATTGTCTGGCCGTTTCACTGGGTAATGGTATAAAATGCATCTAGAAGTATCTGCACTATTAGCTGCACTATTTGGAAAACTGCAAAGAGCCTTCATTTAAAATATTGCTCAACGGGAGGACAAAAATTCAGAGAATTTAACATTTCACCGACATGTTTTTAA
Organism: Chiloscyllium punctatum; assembly: GCF_047496795.1. Lineage (NCBI taxonomy): Eukaryota > Metazoa > Chordata > Chondrichthyes > Orectolobiformes > Hemiscylliidae > Chiloscyllium > Chiloscyllium punctatum. Next base: position 33,677,859 of record NC_092774.1, on the reverse strand, counting down.
ATTCAATGGACTGAGCTTTGCTGTTGGCATAGACACACCCAACAGCACAGCAAAAGTAGAATGCTGCTCAGCTCTACCTTCAACCTTTATCCTGGAACAGGAGGCCATTCACCTCTAATTTCTCTCTACAGATGCTGTCAGATATGATTAGGTTTTACAGGAATTTTTGTTTTTGTTTCTGATTGAGAACATCCGTAGTACTTCCATTTTTAATGCAGTCCCTTCTCCAGCCTTCCAAACAGCAGGAAGGTATTGAGCAGGTGGAGTGCGAGAATTCGGACGAGACTGCTCATCTACGCAACCAAGTCATGTTCTTCGGGCATTGCTTCAAATCCTACTATGGCAGATGATGGAATTTCAATTCAATGATTTTCTTAAATTTAAGAGTCGAATGATGAACCCAGAATGTTTCTTTGTTGGCTCATGCCTTTTACAGAGGGAAACGGCCATCCTTACCTGATCAGGACTGCACGTGGCTCCAGACCCACAGCCATGTGGTTGACACTTTACACCCCTTCAGACAATTAAGGATGGACAATAAATATTGGTGCTGTCCAACAATGCGCTTATCCCATGACTGAATGACAGAAGCCTTCCTGAGAGTGATACAGAGGAAGTGGAGGAAGCAATTTAGCTCATTCTGAGATGGTAAAGTGGAACAGCAGAGGGCCCTTCAGTCCCACTCGTAAGCACAAGAACATCAGAATGGCACAACGTCAGTCCACACTGGTTTCCATGAAAAAGGGAAGGGATGAGGGGACGGGAAGGTGTGAGGAAAGGGGCTTGAATGAAGTGTAATAACAATTGGAATGGGAATGAGGGAACAGTCGGTCAGATGGAGAGAACTTGTCCTGGGAGGCAGTGAAACATGGAGGCAACTAATTATGGGGATGGTCACAGTGAGAGCCAACGTTTCATATTGATGTCTAGAAATTTCAATGGAGGATACTGCCCAACACGACCTACCAACCAAATTGATTAAAGCAGGAAATAGTCACTATTACCCTGTATTTTATCATCTCGATTGTGTATTTGTTCCGCTCCATTTCCCGGCATTTAAGCATTTATATTTGCCTGCATGCAAACCTTTTGCTGTTAATCGTCTCTCTGATCCCTTGTATGTCGGCCACACTGTTCCCCAGTGTTTCATTCTCTTCTGATTCCACCTTCTCTCCCGATGTATTTAAGCCGCTCCCTGTTACTCTGCATTTAAGCTATTCGTCATAATTCAGTCCTCTCTGTTAACTGTCCAGTATTTAATCCTGATTCTATACGTTAGTAATTAGTAAATCATAGAATTCTTACCTTGCTGTCCAACAAGTTTACACCAACCCCCTGAAGATCATCGCACCCAAACCCATTCCCCCACCCTATTACTCTACGTTTCCCACTGACTAATGTACCTAACCTACACTTCTTTGAAAAGTGTGGGCATGTTAGCATGGCGAATTCACATGACCTGCACATTTTTGGATTATGCAAGGAAACTGGAGCACTTGGAGGGAGCCCACAGAGACAGGCGAGAATGTACAAACTCCACACAAACAGTCAACCGAGGCTGGAATCGAACCCAAGAACATGGTGCTTTGAGGCAGCAGAATACAACACTGAGCCATAATGCGTTCTACCCTATTGCTCGTGACTTAATCCTGTCTTTATCTGCATTCGATACTCTCTGTTCACCTGTACATAACCATTTCGCTCTTACATTGTTTACAATCCTTTTCCTGATAATCTCTATTTAATCGTGTCCTTATTTTGCATTTAGTACTCACACTCCTACCCTCCACTGAACGCGCGCTCCATTTAAATCCCAACAATCACAGTCTTTAGCCATCTCTATATTCTGTGTTCTTGCCATTATTCCATTTTTAGCCGTCTCACGACTACTTTCTGTTTATTCCTCTCCACTGTCCTCTTCCCCTTGACTTAATCCTCCTCCTACACTCCTTTATTCAAACACCACATTACTATATGGTCTGTATTAAGTCCTCTCCCTTTCTCCTGTATTTAACTGCCACCCTGCTCCACTGCATTCAACACCATCCCTATTATTCTCTATTTTCGCTTCTTCCTATTAAGCTGTTACACTCTCTCCCCTTCCACATAAACTGGTAACCCATCACCAACTCACCCTGCAGTTACGAGTGCATAGGATATCCCACTGACAAAACTGATTCCTAGAATGAGCTGTAATTCTGACATTCCTCTTTATATCTATCAGCCAGGACTCCTCAGTGAACCGGGTTAACATTCGCAATCAGAGAAGCCGCAGATTCAATGAGAACCACCTCATTACAATTCCTACAGCTTTCTCTGTATTCGCCCTATCTCTGTGCTCCTGCAATCAGCACACTTCCTCTTAAACTCCACGTACTTCTCTTCAATTACGTCACATTAATTCCTTTCCCTTCTCTGTCTTCAACTCTCTCCCAGTTGCCCTCTTTTCAATTTTCTGTCTATTACTTTTGTTATGAGAGTTGAAGGCATGTATGGTACCTTTAAGAGAGAGAGAAGGCTGTTTTAGCAGTGTGAGTTTGCAGACACCTGTCATGTGACTGACTAGCAGTCTCAAAGTGTAGTGGAAAACTGAAAATATGCAATATTTGGCTGCGATGTTCACACCGGTTCAAATTTAAGCCATCAGTTTACATGATGCCCCAGAATTCTAAACCCCATTCGAATTTGAATTTCACTGTTTTGACAACATTGAACCAATGAGAAAATCCAAGGTTTAGGTAATAAAAAAGCCCGCATTTTGGACAGTTAGCGAAAGAGAGCGACCAACTGCCATCATCAGAATATCTGCTAACAAAACACTTGCTATCCAAGGTACCTTTTTATAAGAAGCATCTTTCGAATAAAAGACCGTAGATGGCCCAAGGAGCTCTTCAGATGAAAGAAGACAGACACCGACGCCAACAGCTGCTTTCTTGTTTTGAAAATTAAGTTGACACAGTTTAAATAGGGGCTTTTATTGGATCAAAATATTATCATAAAGTTGAATGTAGATTACAGATCTTTAAGAGGAACGACGGTCAGATTTGTATGTATTTGTTGTTTAATATTCATTTGAGTTAAAGAATAAAATTGATACTTTTCATTAAGTCGTTGAATTTGGAGAGTTCTTTGTCACTCATACTTTAACAGATTGTGAGTTGAGGTGAGCTTTTCTCTGTGTTTGTTTTAATTAGCAGAAGGATTCACTGCCATGTCATAACACTCCCCATTCCATAATCTCTATTCCTTCATATTGAGCTCTCTTCTCGTTATTCCCTACTTAATCCTATCCCTGCGACTTGATATTAAATCCTCTCTCCTTCCCTGTAGTCAATCATTTCTTCGATCAATTATATTCAATCTTGTTCCAATAAAGCTCCATTTTCACCTTTCCTTATTATGTTGCATTAAATCCCATCCCGTAATCCTCTTCCTATTACTCTCTGTTTAACCCTCTCATTGTTACCGTCTATTCAATACTATCACAATTATTCTGAATTGAATTCTCTCCCTATTAAAATATTGCATTCCCTCTGTAACTCTCTGGATCTTCCACGATGCTGTTCAATTATTATTCCCGATTCCAGAATATGCGTCGACTCGTCGAAAAACAGAGAACAGGAGACCCTGCCGGATCATACTCAATACCACTAACACGTGACTGCTGCTGCCATGTGTTGCTGCCCCTCTGGCCGGCGCTTGAATTGCAAATTTATTCCAAAGCTCCACAGGGGCACAGCAGACGAACCCCATGTTAGACACAGGACTGTTCATCAATAAGAGGCAGGCATAACTTCAACGTACACTCATATTTACATATAAATAGCAACAGCTCCAATACATAGCAATATTTATGTACAAACTGGAGCAGCTCCAATATAAAGTAATATTTATACATAAACTGTAACATTTTCAATTCACAACTATTATATATTAACTGAACCAACTCCAGTACCCTTCAACATTTACATATAGACAAGAACAGTTCTAATATACCATATTTAAATATGAACATGGTCAGTTCTAAGACACAATTTCAAGACACGAAATATGAACAGTTTCATTACATCTCCAATATGCGGCAAGATTGACGTATAAACGTAAATATTTCAAAAATGGAAAAATATTTCCACATAAACATGTACATCTGCAACTCACAACAGCTTCATATGTAATAGAGCACAGTTCTGAGATACAACAATACTTATATGCAAGCATGAACAGCTCCGAAACTAAACAGGAATTGAATACAAACATGAACACTTTCCAGACTCAACAATATTTATACTTACAAATGAACAGGTCCAATGCTCAACTACATTTATATAGAAGTTGGAATATCTCCGATGCAAAAGAATATTTCGATATAAACACGCACCGTTACAATGCACAATGATCTTTGCACGTAAACATGATCTGCTTCTATACATGGTAATATTTGTACAGACACACAGCTCCAATATATACTAATCCACATACTTTAATATTGTGCATATGAATGACATGGATGAAGGAAGCCAATGTGCTGTTGCCAATTTTGCAGATGACACAAACATATTTGGGAAGGTTGCATCGGGTTCAGAGAGAATGTCAACGGTCCTGAAGCTGTGACTCTGATTTCTCTGCATGGATGTTGCCAGATCTATTGAACTTTTCCAGAAATTACTCTTTCTTTCAGTTTATCATTATATCGTTACTTCAAGGATGGACAAAGAGCTGAATTCCAGAGGTGAGGTGAGCGTGACATCCGCGTGTCCCTCACAAAATGACAATCAGCGGCACACTCCCAAAGAGCTGATGTCATATCTGGCACATCGGAAGATGGTTGTGGTTGTTCGAGGTCAGTCATCTCAGCTCCAGGACAGTTGTGCAGGAGTACGACAGGACGAGACACAACCAACTTCAGCTGCTTCATCAATAACTATCTGTTAATAACGAATTTAAATATTATTGCTCCAAGTGCAGATGAGACACTCGGAATACTACGACGAGTAACTCACCTGCTGACTCTCCAAAGCCAAGGTAAAATTAAGAAGTACAATGGAATACTGCCCACGTGCCTGGATGGAAATAGCTTCATCGACACTCAAGAAGTTTGATACCATCCTGGAAAAAGCAGACTGCTTGATTGGCATTACATCCACAAGCATCCACTTCCTCCAGCATTGACAGTAGCAACTACCAGATGCACGGCAGAAAACCATCAAGGCTTCTGGGCAGGATCAATGCTAAGTGAATCAGTTCTGTTGGAGACAATGTGAGCTGGATATTTGTTTTCCCAATAATAAGAGGAGACTGATATCCATTTTGGAGAGAACCATTTTTGGACCTTTACTTTCAAGGGATTATCTCCACTCCTACATAGTTGACCTGTTCCCCACATTAAACTCTGTCAAACTTTCCATCCCTCATCAGCGTTTTGAAGATTGATGTGTTTCTGCGAGGGTATAAATTCCTATCATGTTTTGACCAGAACTGTACACAATACTTCTGCAGGATTCTCACCAAAGTCATGTAAATCCCCACAAAACCTCCCTGTTCCTTTCATCTGCATCACGACTGATCAAGGTATGTGTTGTCCCATGTGCCTTCTTAAATAATCTACTAACGTGTCATGCCACCTTCAAATAACTGTGGGTAAACATCCCAAGATCTCACTGTTTCTCGGAGCTTCCTGGTGCCTTGCTTCTCATTGTATATTCCCTTGGTTTGGTTTTTGGTTCAATCGATTTTTTTTGCCAATCTTCATTCACCGAGAGGACGCTGCTGTGTGAAACAGCGTGGCGAAATACTGCAGGGCCTCCTGCGCATGGGACACACCGCAACTGATGTGTTTCACCTTCACCAGTTTATTCCTATCTTGGAGAAGAGACGTTTGATGATTCGGATAATAGGAAGCCGACAGAGAACAGGAGAAGACCACACAGCCCTTCACAGGCTTGTCACCACAGCTGGGTCATCGTGGCCCGTGTATCAGTATGGGATAGTAATCTGCATCTACTGACTGGAAGCACAGCAAATTGGAGTGCTGGTGGGACTGCCACACAGGAGAAAACGGCTTCGACCTGTCAACTGGAGGGGCTCCCAATGAGCAAATCCACTGACGTCAACTGAATAACTGGAAACAAATTACTCAGTGATTCAAAGGAATACTCAGTTTTGAATCTGCATTGTGTCATGGACATTCGCGAATGATGTCAAAACACCTTCATTGCTGTGATGGAGTATCCTGTTGGGTAGAATATACCAGTTGTTAAATTTCCCACGTTCTGTTGGTCCAACTCTGATTTCACTCACAATCACAAAATGTGTGACAGCGCAGACTGAGGCCATGCAGTCCACCTTAGCTCTGCTGGCTCAACACAATATGTAAATAAGTGTCTCATTCTGTCGCCTTCTCCCTGTAAATCTGCACATTGTTACATTGAACATGCCCACCGACTTCCCTTTTGTGTCCATTGAATCTGCCTCTTTGTCACTGTCAGACAGTGACTTACTGACCCCACTCCCTGTGCGAAAACGGTCTTCCTAATGTCACTTTTACTTATTTTCCTGACGACTTTCAATCTCTGCCAAATCGTTCTCGATCCTTTCAGGCCTGGGACCATTTTCACTGCATTATTTCTTCTGTCTAAAACCCTCATGACGTGGAAAACTTCAATCAGGCCAGCTTTCAGCCCTCTGTTCTCCAAAGAGAGCTGACCCAAACTGTCCAATCTCCCTTCATTGCTGACATTCCTCAGGACGGTACTAATCACTTCAACCTGTTCAGCCCCTACTGTAATTATTCACTTCCCCTCTTCCTGAAGTATCATCCTCAGAATTGAGCGTAATACAGGTGGAGGATTCATTCAGACTCGGATAGCGCGGATGAAAAATCTACAATACTTGTTCTCACTTTTAACACGTGTTTCCCTTCGCCATCTTCACTGCAATGGCAGCTCTGCGCCGTCCGTAATTCAGGCAGTCCGATCTTATTTAACGAATCGGCTTTTTGAGAAAATTGATCGGGCATTTCTGCTCAGGTCAATTTAAGGAAAGATGGTTCGCCTGGGATTTTAACCCGGGAACTCTCACACGGCTGCATGTGCTCGAAGACCCAAAGCTAGAATCATATCCCAGACTAACGAGACACCAGCCATGGGTGCAGCCACCTCCTGAAGCAGCTGAGACTTGCTCAGTACGAAATACATTGAACATTGCGCCCAGAAACGCAAGCAGCGAAGAGTTTCAAGAACATCTGCTTCTCAATCTGTCTCCCTGCTCCCAGGACGCTGCTGTTTGTCCCATCCCCAGGGACCGGGCTCTCTCCACTGGTGGATAATTGAACCATTTCGTTTCTACTTGCAAGCTGTGCTGGTGGAAGGCAGAGCCCCCCATTCGCTCTTCTGATCTCTCACACTATTACGTGAGGCAGGAGAAGTCAGTTACCGTCATGCGTAGGAAATGGGAAACTTTGTACTTGTTCCAAAAATCTTGTTAACAGAGAGACAGAAAGATGTTGTGCTGTCGGGACAGAGAGAAATGGACACCGGACACTCTTCCCTCAGGTAAATTGATATGAGTGCATTTCTGTGCAGCCTGTTTGGTGTTCAGAATTTGTCTTGACACAGCAATCCTGCAGAAAGTCTTTTATTACACGGACGTTGGTTTCTTCACTGCAGGAAGTGGACTAAAACAGCAAGTCACGTGTTTCAACTTCACCGGTTCATTGCCATCTGAGAGAAGACGTTTCACACGAGATCAGGACATACTGACAGAGAACAGGACAAGACAACTCAGAGCTCCACAAGGGTGCCAGCGCAACTGTGTAAATTTGACTTGTGTATCGATGTGATATATTGAGCTCAGATACCCGAAGTTTTGGGAAGCAAGTGACAAGGCAAGGAAAAGAACAGAGCGCCGTTATACAGGAAAGCTGCTAAAGGCGACATTAAGTGAATAGGAGAAAATTTCGCATCTGGGTTATGATCCGAGCATGCACCCGCTGTGCCATTCTCCTGCATTGCACGGTAACTTTTCCAGAGAAGTATTCAGGTTTTCATCTGGCGTGTGACTTGCACGTTCGAGAATGACGTCAAAAGATCTTCGCTGCTGTAGTGTCATGTGCTGTTGTGCAGACATATCGTCGATGTGCAAATATAAACCCGGAGAGCAATGTACACTAGAGACTCTGAGCCAGCTGAAACTTGCTCATTGTGAAATACATTCCACTTTGCTCCAAGAATTGCAAGCAGCAAAGAGTTTCCAGAACATCTGCTTGTCATTCTGTCCCCGGTGCGCTGACGTTTGTCTCATCCCCAGGAACTGGTCTGTCTCCTCTGGCGGATAATTAAACCAATTTGTTTCTATTTGTACGCTTTTCTCGAGGGAGGGAAGAGTCCATTCGCCCTTCTGCTCTTTATCTCCCAATCCCTTCGGGCAAGAGGTATCACTTACACTAATGCGTGGGAAGTGAGTAACCTTGATTGTGAACTTCCGACAAAGGTCTGTTATCGGAGGGATAGAAAGATGCTCAGCTGGCGGGGCAGAGAGAAATGGACACCGAAGACTCTTCCCTCAAGTAAATTCATATGAACACATTGTTGTGCAGCCTGCTTGGTGTTCAGAATTCGTCTTCACGCAGCAATCTTACAGAAAGTCAATTGCAAAGTGGGCATCGCTTTCATCGCTGCGACCGCGCAGCAGTTAACATCGGAGCCCCAAGTGTCCCAGATGAAGAGAATCCGAGTGAAACCTTCACTCACTGAGAGTCATCCCCACGGCCCTGAGCTGCGGGACTACCGGCAGTCCAACACGGAAGGGACGGTTAAAAATGAACCATCGTTGCTCCCTCAGCCTCTCTGTCCCAGAGACAGGCAGCAGGACTGCATAAACACGTGGCATCATTCTCCCGCCGACAGAGGCGGTCCAGCTTATCGTGTCCACGATGACTCTCTGCCATTTGTCTCTATCTGAGCTGATTCACAATCGGTGATATCTGTCCGAATACTAAGAGATTGTGCCTGAATGGTGATACAGTTTCTGACATGCTGATTGTCTTGTCATTCACGTCGGAACCGGCGTGGCGAATTATGGCAGGGAAGGCACGAAACCACAAGGTATGAGTTCAATTTTATCAGCTCATTGGCATCTCAGAGAGGTGCTTTTGCGATTCAGTTCATAGGAAACCGACGAAGAACAGGAAAAGACCACTCAGACCTCCAAAAGCACGTAACTTGAACGGTGTGAGTTTCGCGACAGTATCGGTACGGGGCACTGAAACACTCAGGATGTCGTTTGAAAGGCAAGATACTGAACAGAGTACCATCACAAAGGGAAGTCGCTCAAGGACGAATTGAACAATAGCATACGATGCTTTCGATCCATCAAACTCTGGGTTATGGGCCTCGCATGCTCCCGCTGCGCCACGATGCTCCAAAACCCCGCGGGGCTTTCCACAGGTCCCTTCAGCCTTTCGTCTGGCGCGTGGCATGCACGTTCGAGACTGATGTCAAAGATCTCCACTGCTGTCGTCTTATATGGTGTTGCGCAGACGTATGGAGGCTGTGTAAATATAAACTTTTTCTGACTTCCCACATTCTCTTGTGATTTCACTCTGAATAGACGCCATGTGGCCCACCTTCGCTCTGCTGGGTCGACACATTAAGTAAACGTGGGTCTCTATCCGTATCATTCTCTTGCCTTCTCCATGTAATTCTGCACATTGTTACTTTAAACATGATCACCGAATTCCCGTTTGCGCCTAATGAATCTGCCTCTTTGTCAGTGTCAGTTAGGGATTTACTGACCCCAACCACTCCCTGTACGAAAGCATTCTTCCTAATGTCACTTTTGGCTCTTTTCCTCATGCCTTTAAAACTCTGCCGAATCGTTGCCGATCCTTTCAGGAGTGGGAACATTTTGACTACATTACTTTCTCTGTCTAGACTTCGCATGACTTGAAAAGCGTCAATCGGGCCAGATTTCAAGCTTGTGTACTCCGAAGAGAGCTGTCCCAAATTTCCAATCGACCCTCATCGCTGACATCCCTCAAACACTGCACCACTCACGTCAACCTATTCAACGCTATCTCCAATCATTTCACTTCGCTGCTTTCTGTCCCATTGGTCATCCAGGGAGCCCAACCTCGTTTTACGAAGGTGCTTTTTGAGAAAATTAAACAGGCATGTTCGCACAAGTCAAGCAGCTCGGGGTCGTCCCAGATTTGAACCCGGGATTTCTCGCACGTCTGCAGCGACAAAGACCCAAAGCGAGAATCATACCCCGAGACCAACGCGCCACAGGAGTGACGCACTGGCGCGCCGGCACCCGCGCCCCCGCACCCCCACCCGACCTCTTGAACCAGCTGAGTCTTGCTCAGAGTAAAGTCCAGTTGACATTGAACAGGCTGGGGCTGTTTTCTCTGGAACGTCGGAGGTCGAAGGGTGACTTTATGGAGGTTTACAAAATTATGAGGGGCATGGATAGGATAAATAGGCAAAGTCTTTTCCCTGGGGTCGGGGAGTCAAGAACTAGAGGACATAGGTTTAGGGTGAGAGGGGAAAGATATAAAAGAGACCACAGGGGCAACTTTTTCACGCAGAGGGTGGTGCGTGCAAGGAAAGAGCTGCCAGAGAAAGTGGCGGAGACTGGTACAATTGCAAAATTTAAGAGGCGTTTGGATGGATATATGAATAGGAAGGGTTTGGAGGTATATGGGTCGGGTGCTGGCAGCTGGGATTAGATTGGGGTGGGATATCTGGTCGGCTTGGACGGGTTGGACCGAAGGGTCTGTTTCCATGCTGTACATCTCTATGACTGTATGAACAGCTGCTTCTCATTCTGTCTCTCTGCTGCCGTTTGCCCGTCTCCAGGAACCGGGCCCTCTCTACTGACAGAAAATTAAACCATTTTCTTTCTAAACTATTCTCTGACACCGGAGTGACCAGTGACAAGCATTGTCCTCCTCAACAGAGTGTACAGAGAACAGGAGAAGACCCCGCAGACCTCCACGAGTGTGTCATCTCAACTGTGCATACTGGGTCTGTGTATCAATGTGAAATATTCACGTCGAAGTTTTTGGGGAAGCAGACGAGAAGGCGAGGTGCACAACTGTGCGCCGTTATACGGGAAAGCTGCTAAAGACGACTTTGAGTGAATAGGGGAGCTGGTTTCCCTTCTGGGTTATGCTCCAATCACGCACCAGCAGACATATCGCCGACAAGCAAATATTAACTCTGTCTAAATTGCCACATTCTGTTTTTACGAACCGTGATTTCACTCAGAAGCACAATTTACCTGCTACCTCCTGAATATCCTTCCAGGCTGGAACATATCTTGAATTGGTATGTTCCTTAGAATGTAGATTGGTAAATGTATTTGGTGACAGTTCTGTTCTAGCCCCGTGAGCGAAATCTGGATCAGAAGGAATAAATGGGACATTAACAACATCGATCTGAAATTGGACACGTGACAAGAAACAGAGCCATCATCAACAGTCGGCTTTTGAACTGGAGAAGGTTTCTCGTGAAATTAGCTTGAAGCTTGAGGTATGCAAGGTCAAGATAGTTTTGGTAAAACACGGAAACGCTATCATCATTAGCAGACAGTGAAAGGATTACAAGATGCAAATTAAGCATTTTCGACAAGTGATACAGGGGACTGGGAAGATAAGTATTATAAACTGTCAACAGCAAAGTTCTGGAGCACAACATTTACATTCAAAGACCGAAAACATCCAGGTCCTGATGAATCAGATAGGGTTGTGGTGCTTTTCTGCAAAACATCCATTTGCAAAAGAGTTACAAAACCCATCCCTGTCAGCCCAGGATATAAAATCCGAGGGGATGAACCTTTGCTTATTTTCTGAAGATTCACAGAGCTTAGACTGGGTTTTGGTGATTGTTTCGATTCCACTCCCAGGAGCCGCAGTGGTTGAGGCGGTGAGTTGGGGAAAGTAAAATGTGCCCGTGAGCAGCGTGTGGGGCTATTTCAGCTTCCCCTCATGTGATCGCGCTGTGAGTTGATTCAGATGTTCTCAGGGACATTTACTGACGCGAGACAGTGAAAAGATTCTCATTCCCGCAGATCGGGAATTCAAACCATATGCCGGCTTCAGGACAATGAGAAAGATTCATTGGTGTATGTGAAGAAGCTGTGAGCTGCATTTCAAACAGGTAGCTGGAGTCAGAAGTGTCATCCATTTCGCCCCGCCCCTGTGCGTATCTAACACCAGCATGCTGCCGAGTTCTGACGTTAACACGGATATGCGCAGCAATGGGAACATTCACAATGTGAACAACCAAAGATAATCACCGTCACTGATTCCCTTCCACAGGCCCAACTTTGTGAAGCAGTATCTTTCACTGGCAATGGAAACACCCTTGTCCTCAGGTGCCTGCTTCATTTCGATCACGATTTCAAGCACCTCACTGTTCTAGTCTCATTTCCAAACACTTTGCTCATAGGCTCAAAAGAAGCTCTGCGGGTATCTGCTTGTTCCACCCGAACAGGCAGTGGGTTGCAGATTCCCACCAGTCCCAATTTGAGTGAAATCGTTTTCCCCCTCCACTTATTTGAATCTTAAAGAAGAAGCCGGGGAGCAAGCTCCCTTTCATTTCGACGACATTTCTCATTTTGTACTCGGAAGGGTTCACACCTGCGTGGGGAAACCGCAATGGATTTCAAGTCTTTCGCATTAACCACTCGGCCCACGAATACAGAACCACATTTATTTCCCAGGTCTGTCTGCCTGTGGAGCCGAGAAAGAGTGAATCATCGCAGAGTTTGTTTGAATCCAATCACGTCACAGTGATTCGAAAGGGTTATACATCTGCCTACGGCTTATGTAGTTGTTTCATCCCAAAAGATGAAATTAACTTTCAGTAAAAACCAAAACGAGAAATTGCAGGAGGAACTGAGAAGGTCAGGCAACGTCTGTGGAAAGAGAATCAGAGACAACATTTCAGAATTCTGGTTTCTCCGACAGGTACTGTCAAACCTGCCGAGTTTCTCTTTTGGTCTCGTCTTCTCAGCATCCGCAGTCCCTTCTGTTAGACATTAATTCAATTCAGAACCCCCTTGTGGAGAAGATTTCCGTTTGGGGAACATTTTCTCGACCCCATCAAAAGTGCACTGTTTCGAAGTCAAGGAAGAGCAGCAAACACACCGCCCCTGGGTGGGCTCGAACCACCAACCTTTCGGTTAACAGCCGAGCGCGCTGACCAATTGCGTCACAGAAACAGATGAGTGGATCAGCTTCACCATCGCTTAATGGAGGCTATTTGTGAATTCATAATTCAGCCTCCCCGCCGAGAATTACAATTGTCGTCTATCAGTTTTACTTTAACATAATCAAGCCTGGGAGATCTCTTGTGGAGATACCGGGGACAGTCTGCAGACACATCCATGTCACGAGGAACGAGCTTTCTTACTCCGGGGCCGTCGCCCTTCCAGCCTTTCAGTGTTTTGCTTGTTTCCGAGTTCTCTCATTGGCTCGGAGGCAAGAAGGGGTTTGAATTCCTGATGTGCAGGAACGACAATTCTTTCAATGTCTCAGATCAGTTCATGTCTCGAGAACATCAGAATCAACCTCCCGGCCTCTTCAACAAGGGGATGGTGTCTGGACTGTCTCTGCTCAATCGGATAGGTCATCTTTCATTCTCCTCTAAATCCGCTTCCCAAAGCGTTTCTCAAGGTTCACAAAGCTGGAGACTGGGATTTCTGTTTTGCTTCATGAACATTTTTCCTAACTGACAATATTTTGCCAAAATCTCTTCCCAATTGTACGCCTTGCCTCATGTCCAGGGATGAGGAATTTCCATGTTGGCGAGACATGCCCAAGGTTGGGAATGTTCAATTTGGAGCAAAGAAATTTAACTGGAGATTTCCTGGATCTGTTGGTAATGATGGGAGAAGAAGCGGTGGGAATGGGCAGATTAATGATCAGAAGAACCAGTTGGCACTGACCAGAGTCAGTTACCTGAGGACAGGGATTGAAGTTCTTGAATGAAATGCAGCACTTGTGCCTAATAAACACAGAGAATACTGCAGAAAGCCAACAGGTCGAGCAGCATCTGTGGAAAGGTAAACAGAGCTGACGTATTGAGTCTCGGGCGTTGTTTGTGCAGAACCCGAGTTTCCTGCACGGAAATAAATTTCCAGACATGAGAAAACGTGACATTATTGAGACGGGTTTTGTGAAGCTTGAGCGATGATGCAACCAACAGGAAGTCATTTAAAATCGCCAGCGAAGAAAGCATAGTCAGCAGGTACCCACCCGGTGCGGGGGAGCCCCAAAGGATCTCTACGCCAGCATCTTCAGTGTTCGTCCACAATTACACGCCCGAAATTGTGGCCTAAAATTTCTCATGGAATTGTTCTAACCAGAAAGGTGAGCATAGGGCTTGTCCATTCCGCGCCATAGCCCCAACGTTTCCTGTTCCCCTGGATTTGATCAGGACAGAGGAGGCTGATGGGAGATCGAATTGAACAACGCACATTGATGAGAGATAGAGCGGGTGGGAAGGATCCATTCCCATGCGTAGAGAGATTAATAATCAGGGCCGAAAATAAGGAGCCACTTCAAGAAATTTGGGGTTCATTCAGCAAAGCTAATGTAGAAGTATTCACAGAAAATTGTGATGAATGTCTCTCGAGTTAGTTTGATGAGAAGTGTTGGTGATGCTAAGACAATCGATAGGATGAACATAGATTGGTAAATGTATTTGGTAACAGTTCTGATTTAGCACAGTCGTCTTGTCTAATTGGTTCAACACTCCTCATCTCTATGTACAGGAATTGCTCCGCAACTTATGTAGCAATTCGATAACAAAATACATTCGTGTCACGAAGTAAGGCCTGAGTACCAGATCAAGTCACAATCCAGTGATTCCATGAGCTTTGCATAAAACGTACCATAGCCAACGATTGCTCTGAGATAATCTGGGTGACGAAGTTTCCTAATTTCTTTCCTCGAAATGAATCCCATCTTACTCATTTCAGTGTACGTTAATATGGACAGGTATTGATTCCCATAGCACTTGACCGTTGTATGCTATGATTGAGCCATTTACTGGCCTCGAGACATGAATACAACCAATTTTCAAGTGAAACCGTTAAGCCACACCTACAAACTTGTCTCCCATTCACTCTCAGCTTTCCCTCATTACCGAGCAACGGGGACAGGAAGAAAACGAACAGGAGGAAAATTCATTTTGAATATGATTAGATTGCCAGTTGAAGAAAGAGCGAATGTTTCGCACAAAAAGCAAAGTTTCACGGAAACATTGTACAATATGAGTGTCAAACTCACGACCTCAGAATAAAAATCTTTTGTTCTACTACTGAGGTATTCGAACATATAGTCAGGGTGTGACCACTTCTTTTATCAAGGCAAAATAACTTCTTAAAATCCACGAAAATAAATACATTGATCAGCAGAAGTCTACAGCTCCAACGCTTTCTGCTCAAAAATCAGGAAAATCATTGAGATTCCACTTCCCTTTTGCTTCTTTCTCAACGCTGACATCCAGTTCTTCAGCTTCTCTTCTTGGATGCAAAGTTTTTTGTCTGTTTTTTTTTGCCTTAATTTTGAAAGCAAATTCGCTTCAATATCAACAAAACTGACAGGCAAACCTGACACACAAACAGCCACTCGCTACCACATATCCCCAATTCTCAATTTCAGATTTGCAAAGGTCAATAAAATAAAGGAAGTCGGCAGTTGAGCACGTTTAGAAAGTCACTGACTGACTTTTATGGGTGAATCCTTGGGCCTTTGCCAACGCTGCTCGCAGGTTTCGTGATCAGGACATAATCTCCCTCAGTTTCGCTGAGCCTGTGCTCGGTTCATTGGGAGATTAAGCCCGGGTTATAGTCGACCCCGATTTAAGTTGCATTGTTGTTTTTCACTGGCAGCAGAAGATTGGAGATTATAGGACCAGAACATTGCTGCTTTTCTATTTTTTCTTCTGTTGTTCCATCTGGGACTGAGGAAGCGAATCATTATCGGGAAACCAAGAACATTACGTTTCTAAAGAATCAAAAGCAGGAATTCAATCAGTTATCTGTTCTGTGACTGTGTTGTTTCCAATATTGGTATACGATGCCTGGGTGTGTCTGTATTCGATATTTCCGGAACAACTAATAATTGGAGAATATTGTCTTGCAGATTGTATCCCCAATAACAGGCCGGAAATGTGCAATAAGGAAACAGTTAAGATTATAGAAACATCGGAATATGAGTAGGCCATTTAGCCCCTCAAACGTGTTCCAACGTTCAAAGAAATCATGGCTGATCAGAGGCCTAACTCTATTTATCTGTCTTTGGCCCATGTCCCTTAATACTTTTCCTGAACAAAAAAAAATCTGTTTCAGATTTAAAGTTGACAAATGATCCTGTACCCACGGCCGTTTATGTAAGATAATTCCAAACATCTGACAAACTCAATGTATAGAAGTGCTCCTGAACATGTACCCTGAAAAGTCTGGCCCCAATTCTATAATTTTGCTCCGTTTCGATTTACAACTATTTTGGTGAACAGCCGGACTTCCTGACTAACTGCACCAAAGAGTCTGAGATGTAAAAAAAAGTAAGATCACGAAGCCCGAGTGTTAGCGAATTCCAGCTTAGGACTCCAATTACTGAAATAACAATTGACCTCTATCAGTGTGACTTTACCAAAATAAAGGCTGGGACATTCATTGTAAACAGTCTGACCACAGACACTGCAGACACACCCATGTCACAGAAATCACCCCTGTGTGGGGATGCAAACAGAGTGGTATGGCAGCCTGTCTGCAATTTCGTTCGTTTCACTTGCATTGTCACTTTTGTCTCTCTTTAGAAACATGAACTGACTGAGCGGAATACAGTCTTTCTCAGCCGTAATCATACGGTGGTTTTGTATCATTATCACTGCTTTAAGTATTGGTCGAGCAATTCGGGAACGAGGTTTAGAAGCCGATGGCTCCCACCGTGTTCAAACTTTACCAAATGTCTGCAGAAATCATTAGCCAACATCGGGAAAAAGTGCTTCCAGACATAGCTGAGGAATTTCGGGGTTTGATAGGTCTTGAACTTAAGTGGAAGGAAGGGAAGCCCCGATGCAGGGGCTGCCTGACCCTCTTTAAAAAACTGTCACCAGAAATTCCAGCCGCAACACGACGTTATAGGACATGCCCAGTGATGGCCTGTAGCTATTGTGACGCAATAATGATACGGCCCCAGGAACATGAATATGTATTCGGCATGGTTCACGTGGTACTGAATCAAAAAAAAATAGTTTTCAGAACATCTGCTTCTCATTCTGTCTCCCAGGACCCGGGCGGGTCTCCACTGGCGGATAATTACACCATTCTGTTTTAAAATTTGGCTCGAACACCTGAGTGGCCAGGGACAAGCATTACCCTCCTCAACAAAGGGGACAGAGATCAGAAGAACACCACCCTGAACTCCACAAGTGTGTAACCTCAACTTTCTACATTGGGCCAGTGTATCACTGTGATGATATTTGGTTCACATCTTCAAATATTTGTAGGGGTAGTGGATGAGGAGGGAAAGCTGCAAAAGATGACACTGAGCGGATAACTTCGATCCATTAATCTCCGTGTTAAGGGCTGAAAACGCGCCCGCTGCACCACTCTGCTATGCCAAGCGGCAGCCTTTCCAGACAAGTTTTCAGCTTTTCATCTGGCGTGTGGCATACACGTTCGAGATTAATGTCAAAAGATCTTCACTACTCTCGTGAAATATGCTGTTGCGAAGATGTATCGCTGTTGTGCAAATATTAACGTTGTCTCAATTCGAACTGTGATTTCGCTCAGAATTACACACTTTCAAAAATCACCATGTTGAAACGTAAACACAGTGCCCACAGAAAGAATTAGCCATCCCAATGCTTCCCGATACAGGGCTGCCTGACCCTCAGGGAGGTTTCTTTGATAAACTGTGTCCAAGCGTTCCGGCCGCACGTCATCGGACATGCACGATGATGGCCTGCAGCTATTGTGACACAATAATGATGCAGGCCCCGGGAACATGAATATGAATTAGCCGTGGGTCACGTGGTAGTGAATCATTCAAACGAATGTTATTCCATGTCCAGGGATTTCTTTGAGAGATGAGGTAAATGGGCAAGAGTTACACCTGGGGTTCACTCTTCCTTCACTCCCATCACCCGCCCATAGCCCCATGGCACTTTGTCCTGCAACAGCCGAAATTGGAACACCTGCCCGTTTCCTCCACCCTCCTCAGTATTCAAGGGCCCGAACATACCTTCGAGGTGAAGCAGCACTTTACCTGCACTTTCCGCAGCCAAAACTACTGCATTCGCTCCTCACAATGTTGTCTCGTCAACATTGGAGAAACGAACCGGAGACTGGGTGAACATCTAGGTTCTGCCCGCAAAAAGGCCCTGAGCTTCCAGTTGCCTGCCACTTCAGCAGACCACCCTGTTCGCTGTCCAGTATCTCTGTCTCAGGCTTGTTGCAGTGTTCCAGCAGAACAATTTTGCACTTGGGGGCCCGACAGTCGTCCTCAACATTGAATTCAATAATTTTAGAGCCTGAACTTCCCCACATCTTAGCCCCCGACCACGCACACCAGGCCTTGTTATCACGTAGTCTGCCATTACACACCACCTATTATTAGCCTCTAACAGTTTCATTTAACAGCTATTCACCCTCCCAGATAGATCGCTATCAACTCCTTTGTCTGTCCAACGATCCTTGTCTCACTTTGGGCTCTATCCCTATCTATCATTGACTCCGTCCGCCTTCCTCCCACCCTCCTATCTGCATATTAACCGACATTTTCCTAATCATCACCAGCTCTGTGGAAGGGTCACCGGATTCTTCTTCACAGAAGCTGCCAGACTTGCTGAGCTTTTCCAGCAACTACTGTTTTTGTTTCTGAAATACAGCATCCGCAGTTTTAATTCAGAAAGAGTTGCAAATTGGTTCGAGAGACTGAGTGAGACAGAACAGCCATGAACCGTTGGCCTCCGTTCTCAATCATAATGTAAAATCATTGCAGTCCGATCACTTCCCTCAACCCTGCGTAGTGTGGGCTTGTGACGCAACGGGAGCGCGTCTACCTGCTGCTTACAAGATTGCGCGTTCAAATCACATCAGGCTCAGTGGGGCGCAATTTCTACTGCTTCAAATCAAGAAGTTAAATGTCAAGGCTGTGTAAACATAACCTTTGACTAAATTGCCACCTTATGTTGGTCCAACTGTCAGTTCACTCAGAATCACAGAATGTGTCACGGCCCACCTTTGCTCTGCTACTTCTCCAAAATGAGCAATGTACCTTTATTCGTATCGTAATCTTGCCTTCTCCCTGTAAATCTCTGCATTGTTACTTTGAACATGACCACCCCGAAATCCCTTTTGTGTCCATTGAATCTGCCTCTCTGTCACTGTCAGGCAGCCTTTCCTGATCCCAACCACTCCCTTTGCGAAAACGTTCTACTTCATATCCGTTCTCCCCGTGTCTGTCTGCGTGGGTTTCCTCCGGGTGATCCGGTTTCCTCCCACAGTCCGAAGATGTGCAGTTCAGGTGAATTGGCCATGCTAAATTGCCCATAGTGTTAGGTAAGGGGTAAATGTAGGGGTATGGGTGCTTTGCGCTTTGGCGGGTCAGTCTGGACTTGTTGGGCCGAAGAGGCTGTTTCCCCACTTTAATGTAACCTAATCTAATCTTAATATCACTTTTCCTCCTCTTCCCAATGACTTTTAGTCTCTGCCTATTCACTTTCGATCCTTTCAGGCGTGAGAGCATTTTCACCAAAGCGGGAATCATACGCCTAGACCACCATACCATACACGGTGGGCCCTCTCACCTCCCGAAGCAGCTGGGACTCGCTCACTGTGGAGTACATTCTACATTCCTCCAAGAATTGCATGCAGCGAGAGTTTCTACAACATCTGCTTCTCATTCTGTCTCCCAAGACCCGGGCTATCTCCATTGGTGGATAATTACACCATTCCGTTTCTGAATTGTTCTCTCACACCCGAGCGGACAGGTACAAGCATTATCCTCCACAACAAAAGGAACAGAGAACAGGAGAGCACCACATGTGCGTCACCTCAACTTCCTATGTTGGGCCAGTATATCAGTGTGAGATATTTAGTTCGCATCTTCAAAGGCAAGACACAGAACATAGCACCAGTGTAGGGGAAAACTGCTAAAGGAAACATCGAGAGGAGAGTCGAGGATGGCTTCGACCCATCGACTCCAAGATTAGTTGTGAATTTCACTGTTTGTTAATATTCCCAGATGCACTCCGATGTCCAGCGATACACGAATTCAAACAGCAAAGGTGGTAACTGTGCAGGTTCTCTCTCCCTCCCTCTGTCTCCTGCACTGTCCTCACCATTTACTTCCTTCATCTGCTCTTCTCCCTTTTAAAACAGCTGTTGTTTTGTAATTTTGTTTCCAAAGTTCCGAAACAATGCAACAGCATATAAAATAGGAATTGCTGCTCCTGGAATTCGAGGAAATCACCCCCAACATCTAAACTACCTCAAAAAAAAGGAGCAGCTCTTACAGCCAGACATTTTTCCCATCGTCCATCTTGGATTACCCAGAATCCAGTTCCCCATGGGAGACTGATTAGCAAGGGTAGATCTCACGGAATACAGGGAGAACTAGCCATTTGGATACAGAACTGGTTCAAAGGTAGAAAACAGAGGGTGGTGGTGGAGGATTGTTTTTCAGACTGGAGGCCTGTGACCAGTGGAGTGCCACAAGGATCGGTGCTGGGCCCTCTACTTTTTGTCATTTAAATAAATGATTTGGATGCGAGCATAAGAGGTACAGTTCGTAAGTTTGCAGATGACACCAAAATTAGAGGTGTAGTGGACAGCGAAGAGGGTTACCTCAGATTACAACAGGATCTGGACCAGATGCGTCAATGGGCTGAGAAGTGGCAGATGGAGTTTAATTCAGATAAATGTGAGGTGCTGCATTTTGGGAAAGCAAATCTTAGCAGGACTTATACACTTAATGGTGAGGTCCTAGAAAGTGTTGCTGAACAAAGATACCTTGGAGTGCAGGTTCATAGCTCCTTGAAAATGGAGTCACAGGTAGATAGGATAGTGAAGAAGGCGTTTGGTATGCTTTCCTTTATTAGTGAGAGGACTGATTACAGAAGTTGGGAGGTCATGTTGCGGCTGTGCAGGACATTGGTTAGGCCACTGTTGGAATATTGTATGCAATTCTGGTCTCCTTCCTATCGGAAAGATGTTGTGAATCTTGAAAGGGTTCAGAAAAGATTTACAAGAATGTTGCCAGGGTTGGAGGATCTAAGCTATAGGGAGAAGCTGAACAGGCTGGGGCTGTATTCCCTGGAGCGTCGGAGGCTGAGGGGTGACCTTATCGAGGTTTAGAAAAATTATGAGGGGCATAGATAGGATAAATAGACAAAGTCTTTTCCCTGGGGTCGGGGAGTCCAGAAATAGAGGGCATAGGTTTAGGGTGAGAGGGGAAGGACATAAAAGAGTCCTAAGGGGCAACTTTTTCACGCAGAGGGGTGGTACGTGTATGGAATGAGCTGCCAGAGGATGTGGTGGAGACTGGTACAATTGCAAATTTTTGGGAGGCATTTGGATGGGTATGTAAATAGGAAGGGTTTGGAGGGATTTGGGCCTGGTGCTGGCAGGTGGGACTCGATTGGGTTGGGCTATCTGGTCGGCATGGACTGGTTGGACCGAAGGGTCTGTTTCCATGCTGTACATCTCTATGACTCTATGACTTCTGGGTTATGGGCCCAGCACATCCCGCTATGCCACTCTGCTATGCTGCATGGCAGTTTTTCCAGAGAAGTATTCAGCTTTTCATCTGGACTGTAGCATTCACGTTCGAGATTGATGTCAAAAGATCTTCACTGTTGTCATGTAATATGTAGTTGCGCAGACATATCGATGTTGTGCAAATTTAACTTTGTTTAAATTCCCACATTCTGCTTTTCGAACTGCGCTTTCGCTCAGAATCACACAATTTCAAAAATCACCATGTTCAAACGTAAACACAGTGCTCATAGAAAGCATTAGCCAACATCTGGAAGAAATTCTTCCAAACTTACCAGGGGAATTTCGGTTTGATGAGTTTCGAAATTTAAGTAGAAGGACGGGAAGTTTGTCTCGAGGTTGTTTAATGTGGAGATGTGTTCCCCCATGTAAACTGATAGTGGTTGACCATCCCAATGTTTCCCGATGCAGGGCTGCCTGACCCACAGGGAGGTTTCTTTGATAAACTGTCCCTAAGACTGCCAGCCGCATCGTGACGTCATGGCACACGAGAGTGGGAAAGCAGAATTGCGGGAGATGGATCGGACCCGGTTGAAACGAAGTGCAGACTGGGTGACTGCTTCACAGAGCATCCATATTCTGTTCGCCAGAAAGATGGATTGTTATTCCCAATCGGTGATAACAAGTAGACAACAATTACATCAGGCAGCACTTGCTTTGCAATATCGTGCTCATAGATCACACTTCCAGTTAAGCAAAGATCACTCAATTCCGGATCTCTTTATGTTCCTGGTACAAACATGGGTCAAACAGCTGAATTCCAGAGCTCTGAGCGATTATCCTCTACATTTACGTTCTATTTGACAAACCACTTTCTCAAGGAATCATAAAACTCTGGTCAATGGGCATCAGAAAATATTTTTATCTCTGCGATTGTGGCTATTTACAAATATCAAGCCTTCTGACCTGAGTAGATCATAACAAGGTAACTTTATTTAAGCTTGTACCACGTATGTGTGGAAGAATTCCGTAAGTCTAGCTTGGAGACGCTCTGCCATTTTCAGTGCAGACTGCATATTAGTGCACATTCTGTCTCAGTAGTTACATGCAATATTGGTGCAAAATAAAGTTTTTGTTCAAAGTTTGTGAGAAGATTTGTAGCTCGGGTGCTCGTTGTTGGGGTTCTGTTCGCCGAGCTGGGAATGTCTGGTGCAGACGTTTCGTCCCCTGTCTAGGTGAGATCCTCAGTGCTTGGGAGCCTCCTGTGAAGCGCTTCAGTGATCTTTCCTCCGGCATTTGTAGTGGTTTGTATCTGCCGCTTCCGGTTATCAGTTCCAGCTGTCCGCTGCAGTGGCCGGTATCTTGGGTCCAGGTCGATGTGCTTATTGATTGATTCTGTGAATGAGTGCCATGCCTCTAGGAATTCCCTGGCTGTTCTCTGTTTGGTCTGTCCAATAATAGTAGTGTTGTCCCAGTCGAACTCATGTTGCTTGTCATCTCTGTGTGTGGCTACTAGGGATAGCTGGTCGCGTTGTTTCGTGGCTAGTTGGTGTTCATGGATACGAATCGTTAGCTGTCTTCCTGTTTGTCCTATGTAGTGATTTGTACAGTCCTTTCATGGGAGTTTGTGCACTACGTTGGTTTTGCTCATGCTGGGTATCGGGTCATTTGTCTTGGTGAGTTGTTGTCTGAGAATGGTTGTTGGTTTGTGTGCTGTTATGAGTCCTGGTGGTCGTAGTAGTCTGGCTGTCAGTACAGAAATGTTCTTGATGTATGGTAACGTGGCTAGTCCTTTGGGTTGTGGCATGTCCTCATTCCGTTGTCTTTCCCTGAGGCATCTGTTGATGAAATTGCAGGGGTATCCGTTTTTGGCGAATACATTGTAGAGATGGTGTTCTTCCTCTTTTTGCAGTTCAGGTGTGCTGCAGTATGTTGTGGCCCTTTTGAACAGTGTCTTGATGCAACTTCTTTTGTGTGTGTTGGGGTGGTTGCTTTCGCAGTTCAGGACTTGGTCTCTGTGTGTGTGGTTTTCCTGTATACCTTTGTGGTTAATTCTCCGTTCGGTGTTCTCTGTACCATCACGTCTAAGAATGGGAGATGGTTGGATGACACCTTTGTAATCATTAAAAACACAGAAATAGAGAACACACACCAGATCATCAACGCCACCCTCACAGGAATCAGATTCACTGGAGAGGAAGAAAAGGACAACCAACTCCCATTCCTAGACGTGATGGCACAGAGAACACCGAACGGAGAATTCACCACAAAGCCAAAACAGAGAACAGCCAGGGAATTTCTAGAGGCATGGCACTCATCCACAGATTCAATCAATAAGCACATCGACCTGGACCCAATGTACCGGCCACTGCAGCGGACAGATGGAACTGACAACCGGAAGCGGCAGAGACAAACCACTATAAATGCCGGAAAAAACATCACAGAAGCGCTTCACAGGCGGCTCCCAAGCACTGAGGATGTCACCTAGACAGGGGACGAAACGTCTGCAACACAAATTCCCAGCTCGGCGAACAGAACCACAACAAAGTTTTTGTTTGCAGGAACTGAATGACATAAACAGGATGCTGTCAAATTTCGACAGGAATTACACTTCCATTCAAGATTAACGGAAAGCTTTGTAGCTCGGCTGCCGATTGTCGTAGCTCGCCGAGCTGGGAAGTTGATTTGCAGGCGTTACATCCTCTGTCTAGGTGACATCTTCAGTGCGTTGGAGCCACCTGTGAAGCGCTGCTGTACTGTGTCTTCTGGAATTTATTTGGTTCTGTTTCTGCTGCGTTTGTTTGACGGTTCTGGTTGTTCGTTGCAGTGATTGGCATATGTCAATGTGTTTATTGGTGGAGTCCGTGGATGAGTGCCGTGTTTGTTGAATTTCTCTGGTTGTCCTCTGTTTAGTTGTGTTATGACCGTTGTGCTGTCCCAGTCGATTTTATCGTCCTTGTCATCTGTGTTTATGTGGGTACCAGAGACAGTATTTAATGGGTAGATGGTGTTCATGGTTACAGATTGCTAGTTGTCTACCTGTTTGTCCTGTACTGTATAGTTTTCGTGCAGCCTTTGCATTGAATCTTGTAAACTATATTTGTTTTCCACATGATGTGGTTGGGTCTTTTGTTCTGGTGAGTTGTTGTCTGAGCGTGGCTGTCAGTTTATGGGCTGTCATGAATCCGAGTGGTCGGAGATGTCTGGCTATTAGTTCTGTGAGGTTTATTATATAAGGTAAAGTGGTGGGTGTGTTGGGTCGTGGCAGATCCTCGTCCCATTGTTTGTCTGCTCGGCAATTGTGGATGAACTTGTGGTGATATCCGTTCTTGGTGAAGCCACTGTAAAGACGTGTTCTTCTTCCCTTCACAAGTCGGCAGTGCTGCAGTGTGTTGTCGCCCTTTTGAACACGGTCCTAATGGAGAACTCAGCCTCCTCTACTCTCACATTAACAGCCCCAGCCCAGCTCGTCTGTCTTCACAGTGGGAATGGTCCAGCCCAGGCAACTTCCTGGTCCATCTCCTCAGAACACCCTCTCATGCAATCAGATGCTTCCTGCCGTCTGGCGAACAGAACGGAACAAAGTTGTCCAAAGAAATGCAGAAATGTCTGAACAAAACCAGCAGGTCCAGTAAATCTGTGGAGAGAAAGGAGAGATAATGTTTTGAGCCCAACGGTCTGTCTTCGGAACTGATGGGATATGTGGGCGGGCAAAGACCGTGGAAGAAGGTGGACAGGTTCTAAAATGATTGAACTCGGTGTTGGGTCCTGAAGGCAGCACGGTCTCTCCGGAGAAAATGAGGTTCCGCTCTTCCAGGTTGCGCTGTGCCTTGTGGGAGCACTGCAGCAGATCAGAGACTGAAATTGTGCCATGGGATCACAGTGGATATGGAAGCGACAGGAAACTGGAAGTTGACGGTTTATGGGAGAAATAACACAGAACGGGGAATGTGCCATAAAAGTGTACAGAAAAGCCACACAACCCCAGACCAGATCCGAAACTACAACAGTAACCACCTAAACACAGACAAGAGAAGCTGAATTAGGACCATGTTCAAAAGGGTGACAACACATTGCAGCACTGCCGACCTGCGAAAGGAAGAAGAACACGTCTACAGAGTCTTCACCAGGAACGGATATCCCCGCAAGTTCATCCACAAATGCCGAGCAGACAAACAACAGGACAAGGACCTGCCACGACCCAACACACCCACCACTTTATCTTACATAACAAACGTCACAGAACTAATAGCCAGACAGCCCCGACAACTTGGATTCATGACAGCCCATAAACCAACAGCCACGCTCAAACAACAACTCACCAGAACAAAAGACACGATACCCATCATGTGGAAAACAAATGTGTTTACAAGATTCCATGCAAAGACTGCACGAAACACTATACTGGACAAACAGTCAAACAACTAGCAATCAGAATCAATGAACAACATTAAACGCTGTCCCCAATAGATATATACACACACGACAAGGACGACAAATTCGATTGGGACAACGCAACGTCCTTTGTACAAGCTAAAGAGAGGACAGCTAGAGAGTTTCTAGAAGAATGGTACTCATGTACGGAACCATCAGTAAACACATTGACCTAGACCCAATATACTGACCACTGTAACGAGCAACCAGACCCGGCAAACAGAAGAGTCTCGAAGGTAGACTTAACGAAATTCTTCGAAACATATGTGGTCCAAGCTTAAGTGAAGTCATCTTGTTATGACTTGCTCAGGTCAGAGGACATGTTATTTGTAAATACACACGATCGCAGAAAGAATAATATTTTCTGATGCCCATTGATTCGAGGTTTATGATTCCTTGATACAGTAGTCGATGCGGCTGGAAGCCCCGGGGACAGTTTATGAAAGATACATCCCTGAGGGTCAGGCAGCCCTGCATCGGGAAGAATTGGGTTGGTCAATCACAGTCAGTTCATTTGGGGAAACATCTCCACATTAAACAGCCTCGAGGCAAACTTCCCTTCCTCTACTTAAAGATCAAGTCCCACCAAAGCGAAATTCCCCAGGTAGATTTGGAAGAATTTCTTCCAGATGTTCACTCATTATTTCTATCAGTACTTTGTTAAAGTTTGAGCAATGCGATTTTGAAATGTTGTGATTCTGAGCGAAATCACCATTCGAAAAATTGAATGTGCGAATTTAGACAGAGTTTATATTTGCACATCGGCGATATTTCTTCACGACAGCATATGACAGGGCAGCAGTGACGATCTTTTGACGTCATTCTCGAGCATACATGCCACACGCCAAATGAAAAGCTGAATACTTCTCTGGAAAAACTGCCGAGCAATGCAGGAGAATGGCACAACGGTTGCGTGTTGGGATCATAATCCCGAAGACGGTGGATGGAAAGCATTCTCTGTTGGTCACTCAATGTAATTTAAGCAGCTTTGCCGTATAACGATGCTCTGCTCTGCACCTTGCCTTCTCATCTAATCTAATGTAACTATCTTATATTGATACACTGACCCAATGTGCACAGTTGAGGTGACACACTCCAGCTGAGGTGGTCTGAGCGGTCTTCTCCTGTTCTCTGTAGCCTTTGTTGAGTAGGGGAATGCTTGTCACTGGCCACTCGGGTAATAGAGAAAAGTTAAGAAACAAAGCGGTTTAATTATCTGCCAGTGAAGAGAGCCCAATTCCTGTGGACGGAACAAACAGCAGTGTCCTGCGAGCAGGGAGACAGAATGAGAAGCACTGTTCTGGAAACTCTTTTGCTGCTTGCGATTCTGAGAACAATGGCGAATGTATTTCACACCGAGCAAGTCTCAGCTGGTTCAGGAGGTGATGGAGTCAGCCGCCTGTCCAGAGATGAGGAATTTCCATTTTGGGGAGACATTCCCAAGGTGGAGAATGTTCGCTTTGGAGCAAAGAAGGTTAACTGGAGATTTTCTGGGGCTGTTGGTAATGATGGGAGAAGACGCGGTGGGAATGGGCAGATTAATGATCAGAAGAACCAATTGCCACTGACCAGAGTCAGTTACCAGAGGACAGGGATTGAAGTTCTTGAATGAAAAGCAGCACTTGTGCCTAATAAACACAGAGAATACTGCAGAAAGCAAACAAGTCGAGCAGCATCTGTGGAAAGCTAAACAGAGCTGACGTTGCTAGTCTGCTACGTTATTTGTTCAGAACCCGAGTTTCCAACATGGCAATCAATTCCCACACATGAGAAAACGGGACTTTATTGAGACGGGTTTTGTGAAGTTTGAGCGATAATGCAACCAACAGGAAGTCATTTAAAATCGCCAGCGAAGAAAGCATAGCCAGCAGGTTCCCACCTTGGGCGGGGAGCCCCAAAGGATCTCTACGCCAACACCTCAAGTGTTCGGCCATAACTACAGTCCCCAAAGTTGTGATCTAAACTTTCTCATGGAATAGTTCTAACAGGAAAGGTGAGTATTGGGCTTGTCCTGTCCGCGCCATAGCCCCAACAAATCCTGTTCCCCTGGATTTGATCAGGACATAGGAGGCTGAGGGGAGATCGAATTGAACTAAACACATTGATGAGAGATAGAGCGGGTGGGAAGGATCCATTCCCATGAGGAGAGAGATTAATAATCAGGGCCGAAAATAAGGAGCCACTTCAAGAAATTTGGGGTACATTCAGCAAAGCTAATGTAGAACTGTTCACAGAAAATTGTGATGAAAGTCTCTCGAGTTATTTTGATGAGAAGTGTTGATGATGCTAATACAATCGATAGGATGAACGTAGATTGGTCAATGTATTTGGTGACAGTTCTGTCCTCGCCCTGTGAGCGAAACCTGGATCTGAAGGAGTAGAAGGGACATTAACAACATCGATCTGAAATTGGACACGTGACAAGAAACAGAGCCATCATCAACAGTTGGCTTTTGAACTGGAGAAGGTTTCTCGTGAAATTAGCTTGAGGCTTGAGGTATGCAAGGTCAAGATAATTTAGGTAAAACACGGAAACGCTATCCTCATTACCAGACAGCGATTTCAAGACACAGATGAAACATTTTCGATAAGTGATACAGTGGACTGGGAAGATAAATATTATAAACTGTGAACAACAATGTTCTGGAGGATGTGGTGGAGGCTGGTATAATTGCAACATTTAAGAGGCATTTGGATGGGTATATGAATAGGAAGGGTCTGGAGGGATAGGGGCTGTGTGCTGGCAGGTGGGACTAGATTGGGTTGCGATATCTGGTCGGCATGAAGGGTCTATTTCCATGCTGTACCTCTCTACGACTCTAAACTAACCCCCACAAGCTAATCCCTGAATTTAGAACACCCATCCACTCGAACCTGCACATCTTTGGACCATGGGACGAAACTAGTGCACCCATAAGAAACCCACACAGACTCAGGGTTGGTGTGGGATGGGTGGGTGAGTGGTAGGAAAGTGCAAACTCCACACAGACAGTCACCCTGAGGGTGGGATCAAACCCAAGCCCCTGGCACTGTGAGGCAGCAGTGTTAACCACTGAGCCACTGTGCTGCCCATAGTCTTGGATTGAAGGAATCCCCTCTCCAGCTCTCAGCAATTGTTTGGCTTCTCCCCAATCCTGGTGATTCTCCAGTCAGTTTGAGGAATTGAATTTGCTTTCATAGATTTTCCACGGTGTAGGGGACATTGTTACTCGGCAGCTTCAATGATCCAATGGAGGGCTCGTCTACAGTGAAAACACTCGTCCACTTTCTGCTTAAGAGTTAAAGTTCTCTCCACAATCAGAACCCTGAAGCACTCCCACGCAGCTGCGTGTATTCACAGGGATTCTCAAATCACGTTGATGTTTGAAATCATTTTCTGCAGACAAACATTTCCTCTCCTGGATTCCAATGCTACTGATATTCAGGCCCTGAGTAAATTTCTTGTGCCTGCCTGAACAGCAAATCCTCCTCTGCTGATACCTTGAGAAAACAGACCACTGCTCTCAGTGCAGGGCAGGAAATAAGATGAGAGACTTCTGGTTTGTGCGTAACAGCCTTCTCTACCTTCTACCCGAAATCTCTGTCTCCCAATTCCTCAACCTTTCGATAGATTCCAACCTGAATTCATTCTTTTGTCCTCCTGTTTTTGCCCAGATCCCCTCTCCTGAAAGTGCTGACCCTCAGTTAAATTTCTCAGCCACTTCTTACCATCCCCCGTATATCACCAATATCTTTATTTAGTTTTTAAAACAGGAAGGCCATGATTTGTTGATGTCAGGGTGTGAGGGTGATACCGCTCACACAATTATCCAGATTCTCTCTTGTGTCATTCACAAAAATCTGCACTGTACATATGCAGAGAAGGGCATGCTGGAAGTGGGTGGAATGCATTCACCACCTCTCCATTCAATCAAGATCCAATCATCTCCACAGCATCCCCTATCCATTCACCCACCGCACCCATTGACCCCCATCCATTCTCTCTCACTATCCCTAGCTTCCTGTCTCTTCTCTATCTCTCTGTCTCTCAGTCTCTCACACATACCACCCTCTGCCCTTGTTTCTTTCCCCACCTTCTGCACCCCATCCATTCTATCTCCACACCCTCTGCCCCCAGTCCTGCTCCTCATCCACCTTCTGACCAGCTGTCCCCAACCATTCCCCTTCTCTCTTTCCCCACCCTCTGCCTTCCCCCATTCCAGTCCCTCTCCCCATACTCATTTTCTCTCTCCTCCTACTCTCTGCCCCTTGTCCATTCCCTCTCTGTCCTGCCATTCATT
Source organism: Chiloscyllium punctatum (assembly GCF_047496795.1). Taxonomy (NCBI): domain Eukaryota; kingdom Metazoa; phylum Chordata; class Chondrichthyes; order Orectolobiformes; family Hemiscylliidae; genus Chiloscyllium; species Chiloscyllium punctatum. The sequence continues at coordinate 33,647,410 of NC_092774.1, read as the reverse complement.
ATTTCTCTTTCTCACCCCACCCTCTGCACCCTCGCCCATTCTCTCCTCAACCACTGGCCCCTGTCCATTCTCTCGTTTCGCACTCTGCACCTTCCCCCCCCCATTCTCTCTCTCTGCCAAACCCTTTGCCCCCTCACCCTGTGCACCCCCAGGCTTTCTCTATTCCCAGTGCTCCGTCCCCGTGTGCATTTTCTCTCTCTCTCTCCTCCCCAACTTCTGCATCCCGTCTAATCTCTCTCCGCACCCCATCACCAGCGTCCTTTCTCGTGCCTCACGTCCTCTTTGATTAGTGTATCAATCCCTTCTCAGGATAGAGAGAGAATGGGATGGTGATGTCTCTACCTGGGAGATGGTAGGGGGTGGTGTGAGAAATGGCTAATCTTTAACATTGAGAATAGCTACAATAATGTATTCAGGAACATCGATGAAGTCGGAAAGCATATTCAATTGTTTAAATAAAGCTGCAGCCATCTTTTTGAAACTTGCATTGAAATCTGCGCAGTTAGGCCACAGTTGAGGACAGGCTGTCGGGGTGCAATGGCCTATTCCTAGTCTTATGAAATTGGTTCAGATTATGTAGAAACAGAGTCATATAGTTGCAGAGCACGAAACCTAACCTTTCAGTCCACGCCGACCACATCTCCTAAAGTAATCTCGTGATCCATTGTCACCATTTAGCTCATATCTCTCTCCACCCATCCTATTCATATATCCATCCAGATGCCTTTAAAATGTTGTAATTGTACCAGCCTCGACCACTGCCTCTGGCAGCTCATTGCATACATATAACACGCTCGCATGAAATCGTTAACCTTTCGGTCCCTTTTAAACCTTGCCCCTCTCACCTTAAACCTATGCCCCTCTAGTTTTGGACTTCCTCTACTCTGGAGAAAAACATACAAATGTTGAGCAGACAGACAAAATACTGAATAAAATGTTGAGCCCCAGGGAATCAAAAGAATTGTGGATCCAGCCTTTTCTTTCCTTCTGTTGGCATTTGGATACTAAAAATCTGTCAGTCGCGCCAGTATCTCCAAGGGGCATACTGCGCATGTTTCTCGGTGTCAGCAAGCACTGCGCATGTACGCCGGTGTCAGGAAACTACTTTGCATGCTCTTCTTTGTCAGCGGAAACAGCGCGCGACATTGTTTTTATGGACCAATGGAAACCGCTGGAGGACCGAAAAGAATGCGGTCCTCCTGCCAATGAGAGCCCCCATTGTCTGAACGCGAAAATCGGACCATGAGCTTGTATTGGTCCTCTCTCTCTCTGAATGAAGATTGAGGTTCACCCCAGACTGCAACCTCTTTCCTTTGTCCAACATCTGTGAGTACAACACGCTCCTTTCTTACCCCCTTTTCTATTTTATTTTTCATTCTGGAGTTCAACTCGACTTGCAGCAAAGTTGGTTCAGGCCTGTGTCTTAATTGGCAAACACGTGGAAAATGCAGTGACGCAGTATGAAGTTATAGCCTTTCCTATGGAATAAAAACAGGAAGGAGGTGCATTGTTTAAATGGTGATATATTGGGATGTGGAGCAAGTGAGGCCTGCAGATACTGGAGATCAGAGTTGAAAAGTGTGGCGCTGGAAAAGCACAGCACAGCACAGCACAGCACAGCAGAGCAGGTCAGGCAGCATCCGTGGTGCAGGAGAGTTAACGTTTTGGGCACAAGCCCTTCATCAGGTATGGTGTGTGGATGTGCAAAGGTGCCTCAACTACTTTCTACTCCAGTCAAAGCCATTTGTCAAGACAGGTGCAGCAAGCAATGAGCAAGGCAAGTGATATATTAGTAAGAGGAATTGAGTTCAGAAGTGGGGATCTTCCTGCAGTTAGTTGTCATTGAATATATTCAAAGCTGATTTCATCTGACTTTTGAACTTCAAAAGTCGTTATGGGGGAAGTCAAGAAAATGTTTTTTAAATAAATATTTTTATTAGAAACTTTTTCAAATCTTTTACAAAACATCTATAAACAAAAAAATCCAAAATACAGAAAGATTGAGGCAGGACAACAATGTCATATCACTATACTATTAATAAACTATCTACTATCTACCAGAACTATTGTATCTACATAGCTTAAACTAAACTACATTCAAATCAAACTAAATTAAACTGAATTCAACTTAACTTAAATTACATCACATTTATTTTATTCTATTTCACTCATTGCACCTCCACTGAGGGTCTCGTTCCTGGGTGCACCAGTTATTGTACCCGTATTCTTTTCCCCCAGCCTCCCCCTCCCAGAACCTCACGGGCGCCCAAACTCATTCCCATGGCTGTACCACGGCCCTACTTAATATTGCTGATACGTCTGCATCAATATAATTTAGAAAGGGCCGCAACGTCTTGTAAAGCTGCTCTGTTTTGTGGTGCACCAAATTCGTGTGGTAATCTTGGGGGAGATGCTCCATCGCCAGCCTACACCACCTCATAATACCTAGGGGGTTTTCCAATGTCCAATTCATTAAAATATTCTTCCTTGCACAGTGGGTAAGAATGTCGCAGAGTCTCCTCCCGTGTTCCCCAGAGAGGGCAAATCTGGCAACCCCAGAAGAAGAAATGCCGGGTCCACTTTAACTTCAATCCCCAGGATGTCCTTCAGCTCCCTTACTACAGCACTCTGGTATGTCTGGATCTTACAACCCATGACCGATAGCAGTGTGAGAGAGTGCTTATACTAATTTTATATTTGGGACACCCTGGTGACACTCCTCTCTTGAACTTAGCCTCTCTGGCGGTATATGAGCCCTCTGTGAAATTTTCAATTGCATGTTTTGTTACATATTGAAATTTTCCTTACATTTTCCCATATGTCTTCCCGTACTTCCAACGAAATATCCTCTCTTAGCTCCCGATTCCAGAGGAGCCATGCTGGTGGTGGCGGGAGGGGGGGGGGGGGAGGGAGGGTTAGTGGGGGTGACTGATCTGATGGATGGAACTCAGTTACCTTCACATTCCCTCAGGCACATCACTTCTCTAAATGATACAAAGTACGAACTAAAAGAGCACCCATACACTGGAATACACCTTTCTTCATGTATGACTTGTAATGCTGAGCCAGGAGCATTGACATCCTCTGTATATAATCCCTTATCTGGAAGTTATGGAAAAGGTTCCTATTAGAAAATCCATATTTCTGACCTAACTGGCTAAACGACATCAAGACCTCCCCCTCGAATAATTCCTCCATGACTTAAAGCTGGAGTCCATTGCCCCAGGTTTAAATCCTTTGGCTCGCACCAATGGGGTAAATGGCAAGGTCTTAAGCCAATTGCCCTCATTATGCCTCATTGTCCTCCAGGCTTTCATTGTATTTAAAATAATTGGACTCTTACGCTGCTCGGTCATGGATTTCATCTTATCCATGAATAATAGATTGACTCGGGGACATCTCGACTGGGAGGCTTCAGCGTCAATTCAAATTGACCCCGTATTCCCCCGTGCCCAGTCACCCACATATGCCAAGAACGCGCTTATTTGATATCTCTTCATGTCTGGAAGATCCACCCCACCCCTTCACCCTGGGAGAGCTGCAATTTGGTAAACTTAATTAGGACACCAAATAAAAGAACCTAGCCAACCATTGAGCCTCATTAATACTCATCTGGGTAGCAACAACAATGGGGCACAACAGGCAAGGAAGAACATGCATTTTAATCAGGGCTATTTGGCCTAACCATGATAACAGTAATCCCTCCCACTGCTGCAAATCCTGTTTTATCCTCCCCAGTAATTGTACATAGTTAGCTTTATACGGCTGGAAGGCGGGGTAATAAACATTCCAAAATCGAAAAAATCCTTTTGAAAACCATTTAAACAGGAACTGCATTCCATCCTTCAGATCAGGCACCTCCACTAATCCCCCTACCGGCACGGCTTCCGATTTTAAAAAGTTGATCCTGTAGTCCGGAAAACTACCAAATAAATTAATTGTTTGAATCAATCGAGGACCGGACTCCTCCTGATTGGCCAAGAACAAAAGCATATAGGGTGATCATATTCTCCCCCATTCCCACTCCTGGCCCCAGTATTTCAGGATCCCTCCTGATAGTATCAGCTAATGGCTCAATTGCCAAGGTAAGTAGCAGCGTTACCTGACTTCGTGATCTGACTTAGTGCCATTTGTGATGATTGTTGCCTTAGGATCATTATACAACACCACCACCCATCGAGCAAAGGATCCCCCCAGACCAAAAGCTCGAGGACCCCAAACCGGTACGGCCATTCTATCAAATGCCGTTTCTGCCTCTGGGGAGGCCACCGAACCCGGGATCAACCTTTGCTGGCATACCTGCACTATGTTCAGTACCCTCCTGATATTGTTGGAGGAGTTACGGCCCTTAACAAAACCCATCTGAGTTTCTATAATATAGGGCAACACCTTTTCCAACCCCAGGGCCAGCATCTTGGATAGAATTTTAAAGTCTAAATTTAACAGTGAAATGGATCTGTATGAAGCACATTCTTCGGGCTTTTTCCCCTTCTTAAAAATGAAGGAGATATCAGGCTCCCTGAGAGAGGGCAGAAAACAATTGTGTATATGAATAGTAATACATCCCCAAAGGTGGTTCCAACAGCACATTTATGAATTCCCTATGGGATTCACTTGGGAATCCATCTGACCCCAGTGCTTTGCTACCCGGGAGATGCTTTATTGCTTCCTGCACCTCCTGTATCATCACAGGCCCATTCAACAGGGAAACCTGTTCTGCATTTATACTGGGGAGGGGCAGATTCTCCAAAATTCAAACAATCTTTGTTTGGCAAAGGAGACCCCTTTTTTTGCCTCCTGTGTGTGCAATGAGCCGAGAGCAGCCTGGAGAGCTGCAGCTTGACCAGTGAAGGCCTATTATAATATACTTCCTCAGCTATCTGCAGCCGGGTTTCCAGCATCCGTTGTTGCTCCTCCTTCTGCCTGTTTCTAGTCATAGAGATGTACGTCACGGAAACAGACCCTTCGGTCCAACTCGCCCATGCCGACCAGATATCCCAACCCAATCTAGTCCCACCAGCCAGAACCAAGCCCGTATCCCTCCCAACCCTTCCTATTCATATACCCATAATGCATTGTCTGAGCTGTCACCTTTTTTGTTGTAAAACCTTAATTTATCTCCAAGAAGGTGACTGCTCAGTTCAGATAATGCATATTAATGATACGTGCAACCCATTCTAAACAGTGAAAGACTTAACAATCCACGTTGTTCAATATATCATTTCAATGGCATGATACTGTGGAATGTTTTGCTGTAAATTCTGTGTCCTATGATCTTATTCTACACAACCACCTGATGAAGGAGCAGTCCTTCCGAAAGCTTGTGCTTCCAAACAAACCTGTTGGATTGTAGCCTGGTGTTGTGTGATTTTTAACTTTCTCCAGGTTAGGGTGGATTGGCCATGATAAATTACCCATGTGTTCAGGGTTGTGCAGATTAGGTGCATTCGTCTGAGGTAAATATAAAATAATAAGGGTTGGGGAATGGGTGTGGGTGGGTTAGTCTTTGGAGGGTCGGTGTAGTCTCGTTGGGCCGAGTGGCCTGTTTCCACACTGTAGGGATTCTATGAAGTTTGTCTGTAGGGCAGCGCAGACACACTGCAGGTCAACCGGAGTAGACGCAGTGAGGGGGACAGCTGTTGACGTTGTGCCGCCCCAGACCCATTGTGACATCACAACGCAGAAGTGGTTCTGTTGGTTTCAGAGTAAAACTCCCTCCATCTGGGCAACTCCACATTCTGGGAGGGAGAGAGATTAGATTCTAGAATCCCTACAGTGTGGAAACAGGCCCTTCGGCCCAACAAGTCCACACTGACCCTCTGAAGAGTAACCCACCCAGACCCATTTCCCCCTCGCTCTGATGCACCTAACACTGTGCAATTTAACATGGCTAATTCACCTGACTTGTACATCTTTGGACTGTGGGAGGAAACCAGAGCATTCGGTGGCAACCTACGCAGCCACGAGGAGAATGTGCAAATTCCGCACAGACTGGGATGGAAGGAAAGAGATTGGGAAAGGGGAGGGGTAGATATCTTGTTTGTTTTTAGTTTTAAAATGTACTTGATTCCCACAAATAAATGGAACAGGTACAAGTACAGCACATGCAGTATTCCTCATTGCAACTTCAAGGTTTTGCGTCCTCTTCTTCTGCGTTGGTTCCAGCAGATTCGGCTTCCTTTCCCCCTCCCCACCCCCACCCTGAGCTGTTGGAGCTTCCATTGTTTAGAAAATCAAGAGAGGCATGGATTGGGTAAATAGACAAGGTCACTTCTCTGGGAGCACAGAACTAGAGAGTAATAGGTTTCGGGTGAGGTGGGGGGGGTGGGGTCTGGAGATTTAAAAGGAACCTAAGGGGCAATTCATGCAGAACATGGTATGTGCAAGGAAAGAGCTGCCAAAGGAAGTAGTGGATGCTGGTATAATTATGATATACCAATTAAATGTATGAATAGGAAGCGTTTAGAGGGATAAGGGCCAAATGTGGCAAATGAGACTAGACTCAGTGAGGATAGCTGGTCGGCCTAGACCAGTTGGACCAAAGGACCTATTTCTGTGCTGTATATCTAGATGACTCTGGTTTGCCAAGTCAGTATGTTCAGTTTCTCTCTGGTGTCATTGCCTTGATGTCTCATTCCAAACTTCCCTGCACCCACATGGGGGCACGTTAACCATTTTGTGTCTGGTTGATTGTCAAGAAGTTAGATTTCAGATTCATCCTGAATTTACACATTATATTTTTGCTTCCCAAAGTCAGACCTGCTCACTCTCAGCAGTATCCCAATGTCATGGAAGATATTAATTTTCAGGTGGAGGTATCCAAAATTCAGAGAGATGTCAGTCGTGACTGTTTTGCTGTTCTGTCCCTGTCAGATCCTGAATCAGCACCTTCAGGAGAATTAGTTAGAATGGAGTGAGGAGAGAGAGAGAGAGAGAGAGAGAGAGAGAGAGAGAGAGATGGTGCTTTCAATTTTGTGGAATAACAAAAGAAAAGAATGTTCTGCAGAAAGTAGAGTTGCTTGTTCTGAATTTCTACCCTGGACTGACAGTGATGACTTTTGTAATCTCTTTTTACAGAGTATTTGAATATCTAAATATGAAGTTTCAACATCAATATATGAAGGGCTTATGCCTGAACCATTGATTCTCCTACTCCTCGGATGCTGCCTGACCTGCAGTTTCCGACTCTGATTCTCCAGCATTTATCAAGTCATTCAATCCATCAGGACTGCAACAATTTTCAACCAAGATCCAATTGGTTCCTGTTTCAATAAGTTTTCAGTATCAGTGGGACTGGATGAGAAACCCTACTGTTGCAGCGCACTGAGTGTGGACTCTGAAACAATTATACGGCCTGGAAAGAAGAATTCAAGGCAGGGAGGGGACATACATGTATTTGAGTGTGGCTGAATGTTTGGCCATGGAGAAACCGTGGAAAGGGTGAAGAATGTGGGAAAGGCTTCCGTGTCCCGTCTGCCCTGGAAACACATTGGCGCAGTCACACCAGGGAGAAGCCATTCTCCTGTTCTGAGTGCAGGAAGAACTTCAGTCATTCCTCTGCCCTGCTGAGGCACCAGCGGGTCCACACTGGTGAGAGGCCTTTCAGCTGCCCTAAGTGTGGGAAGGTGTTCACTCACTCTTCCCACTTCAGAATTCACCGGCGGGTCCACACCGTTAAGAAGCCCTTACCCTGCCCCAAGTGTGAGAAGCCTTCAGCAATTCCTCTGACCTGCTGGCCCACCGGCGGGTCCACACCGATGAGAGGCCGTTCACCTGTCCTGGCTGCAGGAAGGGCATTAAATGCTCCTCTGACCTGCTGAAACACCGGCGGGTCCACACAGGAGAAAGGCCTTTCAGCTGCCCAGAGTGCGGGAAGGGCTTTACCCAAGCATCCTACCTGCAGACACACTGGTGGGTCCACACTGGGGAGCGGCCATTCGCCTTCCTTGAGTGCGGGAAGGGCTTTGCTGTCTCCTCCACCCTGCTGACCCACCAGTGGGTCCACACTGGGGAGAGGCAGTTCACCTGTCATATGTGTGGGCAGAGGTTCACGATGTCCTGCAGCTTGAACAAGCACCAGCGGAGGCAACAGCCCTCCCAATAATCAGATTCCACTGGTGACATCGCTGTGAGTCACCCACAGAACTGAAACTCCTGCCCATTCTGACACTGTGAGTAGTGGGAGAGTTGGTGGGCCTTTTGGTTTCTGCTGGACAATGTTGGAGCCTGACAGAAATGAGCAGTTTAAAACAAAAACCTACCTAACCCTTCACTAGGCTCCCCGCTCAGCACACTGTACTTACTGCCGGTAAAACTTAAAACACTTCATCCCCACAGTGCAATGAATTCCCACTTTCCACCCAAGTCCTGGATGTACTCACTCACGCAGCTGCTATCTCACAAATGGAAGATTTCTGCTCCCCGTAAGGGCAAAACATCTTTGAAAGCTGCTTCTGAAAGTTCACTCTTCACAACGATACTTCTGCATTCACCAATGATCATTAGAGTAATGCAGCATGGAAACAGACCCTTCGTCCAACTCGTCAGTGGCAACCAGATATCCAAAATGTATCTCGTCCCATTTGCCAGTATTTGGCCCATAACCCTCTAAACCCTTCCTATTCATATACCCATCCAGATGCCTTTAAATATTGTAATTGTACCAGCCTCCACCATTTCCTCTGGCAGCTCGTTCCATGCACACATCACCCTCTGCATGAAAATGCTGCCCCTCTGGTCCCTTGAAAGTCTTCCCCCCTCACCTCAAACTTATACTCTCTACTTTAGGACTCCCATATCCTGGGGAAAAGATCTCCGTTATTCACCCTATACATGCCCCTTATAAACTTCGAATGGTCACCGACGCTCCAGGGAATAAAGCCCCAGACTATGCAGCCTCTCCCGATAGCTCAAACTCTCTAACTCTGGCAACAAGCTCCTAAATCTTTTGCGAACCCTTTCAAGTTTCACAACACCTTTCTGACAGGAGGGAAATCAGAACTGAGTGCGGTATTCCAAAAGTGCCCTTTCCAATGTCCTGTGCCGCCACAGCATTACCTCCAAACTCCTATACTCAGTGTTCTGACCAATAAAGGAAAGCGTACCAAACGCCTTCCTTGCTATCCTATTTACCACCAACTCGACTTTCAAGGAACTATGAACCTGCTTTCCAAGGTTTCTTTGTTCAGTAACACTCCCCAGGAATTTACCATTAACCACATCGGTCCTGCCCTGATTTGCCTCATCAAAATGCAACAGCACATATTTGTCTAAGTTAAACTCCTTGGCTCATCTGATCAATTAAAATTTATATCAAACAAATGTTTGGCACAACATCGTGTGCCGTATTGTTCTATGTTCTATGTTCTAAACTTTCTTTCCTCTCTTATTCCCTAAAAGCTCCCTCCACTCTCCCTCCATTCTCACTTTGTTGAACCTAATCCCTGCTGTCCTCATCCTGAGGGGTTTGGTTCATGCTGATTAACAGGCCCACATTCAAGGGGGATCTAACTGAAACGTACAGAACATTGAACGGTCTGGACAGAGTGGACATTGGGAAGATGTTTTCATTGGGAGGAGAGACTAATACCCATGGGCATAGCCTCAGCATAAAGGGAGAATGGAGATTAGGAGAAATTTATTTAGCCAGAGAGTGGTGAATCTATGGAATTAATTGTCACAGAAAGCTGTGGAGGCCAGGTCACTGAGTATGTTTAACACTGAGATAGAGTATCAAGGGTTGAGAGTTGCGGGGAGAAAATGGGAGAATGAGGCTGAGAAACGTAACAGCCAGGATAAATTGGGAGCAGGAGTAGACCACATGGCCTTCCAAGCCTGCACCAGCATTGAAAACTTCATAACTGGATATGAATATACCTATATCCAGAGTGGATAGGCTGGAACATTTCTCACTGGAACACAGGAGATTGAGAGGTAACATTATAGAGGATTATAAAATCATGAGGAATACGGATGAGGTGAACAACAGATGTTCTTTCCCTCAGCTGGGGGTTTCAGGATCAGGGAGCAAATATTTTGAGGTGAGTAGAGAAAGATTTTAAAAAGACAGGACAAGGAGTTTTTATTAAGAGAGTGGTCTGAGTGCAGAATGAATGTCCAGAGGAAGTCATAGAGATGTACAGCACAGAAACAGACTGTTTGGTCCAACTTGTCCATGCCGACCAACTATCCCAACCCAATCTCGTCACACCTGACAGAACACGGCCCCATATCCCACCATTCCCTTCCCATTCATATACCTCATCAAATGCCTTTTAAATGTTGCAATCAGACTCGACTTCACCACTTCCTCTAAGGAAAACCAATAACTGCAGATGCTGTAAACCAAATACTGGATTAGTGGTGCTGGAAGAGCACAGCAGTTCAGGCAGCATCCAACGAGCAGTGAAATCGACGTTTCGGGCAAAAGCCCTTCATCAGGAATCCTGATGATGGGCTTTTGCCCGAAACGTCGATTTCGCTGTTCGTTGGATGCTGCCTGAACTGCTGTGCTCTTCCAGCACCACTAATCCAGTATTCACCACTTCCTCTGGCAGTTCATTCATTAAACGTACCATCCTCTGCTTGAAAAAGTTGCCCCTTAGATCTCTTTTTGTATCTTTCCCCACTAACGCTAAACCCATGCCCTCTCGTTCTGGACTCCCCCACTCCAGGTAAAAGACTTTGTCTATTTATCCTATCCATGCCCCTCATGATTTTATACATGTACAGTTATAACGTTTAAAAGGCATTTGGATAAGTACATGAATACGAAAGGTTCGAAGGTTTATGGGCCAAATACTTGTAGATGGGAAGAGTTTAGTTTGAGAACATACTCAGCATGGACAAGTTGGATGAAGGGTCTGTTCAGTGCTGTCAGACTCTGTGACTGACCTGTACTGGTCTTAAAACCATTTTCTTACCTCCCCGCATAACCATCTACTTCTTTGTCGTTCAAAACTCAGATGCACTTCGCCTTAAATATGTACAATGATCCCACGTCTGAACTCAATTCCTCTTCGTAATATACCACTTGCCTTGCTCATTGCCTGCTGCATCTGCCCGACAACTGGCATTGACTGGTGTGGAGGTACTCTGAGACCCCCTTGTATATCCATTCCTGATGAAGGGCTGGTGCCTGAAACGTTCATTTTTCTGCTCCTCAGATGCTGCCTGACCTATTCTGCTTTTCCAGTGCCACATTTTTCGACTTTCACCTCTAGTCCTCACTTTCTCCACATTCCAATATATCACCATTTAAACAATGCACTGCTTTTTTTTTAAACAGCAAAGGCTATAACTTCACATTGCGGCACTGCACTTGCCATGTGTTTGCCAATTGAGACACAGACCTGGACCAACTTCGGGAAGAGGCAAAAGACTGAGTTCTGAACAAAAACCGTAGCACACTCAAAACGTCGGCTCTGTTTACCTTTCCACAGATGCTGCTCGACCCGACGGCTTTCAGCAGTATTCGCTGTGTTTGTTCTGCACAAATGCTGCTTTCCATTAAAGAACTTCAATCCCTGTCCTCTGGTAACTGACCCTAGTCAGTGGCAATAGGTTCTTCTGATCATTAACCTGCCCATTCCCACCACTTCTTCTCCCATCATTGCCAACAGCCCCTGGGAATCTCCAGTTAATCTTCTTTGCTCCAAAGAGAACATTTCCAAACTTGGGAAATGTTTCCAAAAAGTTCAAATTCCTCATCCCTGGACATGATGCAAGTGTTACAATGGGGAAGAGTCTTTGACAAAATATTGTCAATTAGCAGGTGGAATAATGTTCAGGAAGTAAAACAGGAATTCCAGTCTCCAGCTTTGTGAATCTTTAGAAACTCTTGGGGAAGTGGAATTAGAGGAGAATGAAGGATGAACTGTCCGACTGAGGAGAGACAGTCCTGACATGGTCCACTTTTTTAAGAGGCCGGGAGATTGACTCTGATATTATCGCGACATGAACTGATCTGAGAGATTGAAAGAATTCTCTGCACATCAGGAATTCAAACCCCTTCTCGGCTCGGGGCCAATGAGAAAATTCGGGAAGAGGCAAAACACTGAAAGGCGATGGCCCCGGTGTAGAAGGGCTAGTTCCTCGTGACATGGATGTGCCTGGAGATGTCCCCATGTCTCCACAATGAATGTCCAAGGCTTTATTATGGAAAAGTAAAACTGATAGAAGACAATGGTAATTCTGGGCGGGGCAGGTTGAGTTATGAATTGAATAGTAGCTTCTTCAAAGAGACTGTGAATCAGACGCTCAGACTTGTCTCTGTGGCGCAATTGGTCAGCGCGTTCGGCTGTTAATCGAAGAGTTGGTGGTTCGAGACCACCCAGGGACGGAGTGTTTGTTGTCCTCGCTCTTACCGATTTCTTGGCTGCGAAAGTGGGCGTTTTTAATGGTGTCAGGAAAATGTTTCCCAAACGGAAATATTCTCCACTGAGGAAGCACAGAGGGGTTTCTGAATTGATTGAATTTCTAACGTAAAGGACTGCGGATGCTGAGAATCCGACACAGAAAGAGAAACTGCTGGAGAAATTCAGCAGGTTTGGCTGTACCTGGATGAGGGAAAAAAAAGAGTTCTCAAAAAGCTTTTCTCTGATTCTCTTTCCACAGATGCTGCCTGACCTGCTGAATAGCTCCTGCAATTTCTGGTTTTGTTTTAACTGAATGCCCACGTCATCTTTCGGAATGAAACACACAGACTTGCCACGGCTTCACAAAGTTGGAACTATGGAAGGGAAGCAGTGGTGGTGATTATCTTTGGCTGTTCCTCTTGTGAATGTTCCCATTGCTGCGCATGTCCGCGTTAATGTCAGAACTCTGACCCATGGCAGCGTCAGGTACGCACAGTGCCAGGGGCGCAATGGATGACGCATCTGACTCCACCTACCTGTTTGAAATGCACCTCACAGCTTCTTCACATACCCCAATTAATCTTTCTCATTGTCCTGAAGCCGGCTTACGGTGTGAATTCCTAATCTGCAGGAACGAGACTACTTTCACTGTCTCGCGTCAGTCAGTGACCCTGAGAACATCAGAGTCAAGTCACAGCGCTGTCAGAGGAGGGGAAGCTGAAATAGCCCCACACGCTGCTCACGGGCACATTTCACTTTCCCCAACTCACCGACTCTGCAGCTTCTGGGAGTGGAAAGGGAACAAACACCAAAACCCCGTGTCAGCTTTGTAAACCTTCAAGAAATAAGAAATCAGTTCATCCCTTCGGATCTTCCATCCTGGGCAGACAGCGTTGATTTCAAATGACTGTCAGTGCCGATTCATTTTGGCTGAAAAAAATCTTACTTATCTCATTCCAGCATTTCTTGCCACAGAGAACTGTGCTGCAGATTTAATGTATATGTTTCCTTGTATGGTATTTTGTAAATTACATTCGTTTGCTGGTTGTTTCTATCGGGTATTTCAGGTTCATTAGCCGCTGTTTAAGTGTGTTGGGAGGTTTGTGGGCTACCATGATGCTGAGAGGGTTGAGTTGTCCGGACATCATTTCCCAGATGTCTTTAATGTAAAGTAATGTGGCTAGGGTTTCTGCAGACGTTGTGTTTGCTTGCGTCAGTTGTTGATGTGAAATCGTCCCACTGGGTTTATTGGGTCGGCAAAAGTGTGGACTGCAGATGCTGGAAACCAGAGTTTAGATCAGAGTGGTGCTAGAAAAGCACGGCAGGTCAGACAGCTTCCAAGGAGCAGGAAAATCGACGTTTCGGGCAAAAGCCCTTCATCAGGAATAAAGGCAGGGCGCCTCCATGGTAAAGAGGTAAATTGGGGGTTGCTGGGCCGAAGGTAGCAAGGAGGACAATAGGTGAATGGGGGAGGGGATGGAGGTGACAGATCAGAGAGGAGGGTGGAGCGGATAGGTGGGAAGGGAGATTGGAAAGTAGGACAGGTCATGAGGACAGCGCGGAGCTGGAAGGTTGGAACTGATGTGAGGAACTGAGGGGAAAGGAGGAAATTGGTGAAGTCCGCATTGATGGCCTGGGGTTGAATTTATCCGAGGCGGAAGATGAGACGTTCATCCTCCAGGCATCGGGTGGGAAAGAGCGGCGATGGAGGAGGCCCAGGACCTGCATGTCCTCGGCAGAGTGGTAGGGGGTGTTGACGTGTTGTTCTAGAGTGCGATGGGGTTGATTGGTGCGGGTGTCCTTGAGATGTTCCCTCAAGTGCTGTGACTTGACTGCGAGGAGTCTCCAGGCTCCCCAATGTAGAGGAGACCGCATCGGGAGCAATGGATACATGAAATGACATTGTTCGGTGCACAGGTGAAAGTCTTCTTACTGCCGTGGCCCGGATTTGATATCTGAGCAGGAAAAAAATTTTTAGTATAGCTGTCAACCTTGAACCGCATTTACCTGGTGGTCTAGTGGTGTGGATTTGGCGCTTTCACCGCTGCAGCCCGGCTTCAATTCCTGGTTAGGGAAGCAACTTTCAGGGGGTTTATAGGATGACCATTCTTCTTAAATGCGCTGCATAGTTGTTTGTTATCTTGTCGTTCCAAGGTTCTGCAGTGTGCAGGGGCTCGTTGAAATACTGCCCTGACCGCATCAGGAGCAATGGATACAAGAAATGACAATGTTGAAGGCACAGGAGAAAGCCTGCTAACTGCCGCGGCCCAGGTTCGATTTCCGGCCAGGAAAGTAATTTTCAGTAGAGCTGACAGCTTTTCGCTGCATTTCCCTGGTGGTCTAGTGGTTCGGATTCGCCGCTTTCACCGCCACGGCCTGGGTTCGACTTCCGGTCCGGAAGGCCACTTTCTCTGAGTTTATAGGCTACCCGTTCTTCTTAAATGTGCTGTTCGGTTTTTTTATTGATCTTCGTCGTTCCTGGGTGCTGTCGTGTGTCGTGGCTCGTTGAAATAGTGTGCTGATTCAGATTTGTTTGTATGTGTAGGAATGATTGCTTCTGCAGTTAAGTTCTTGGTTCGTGTGCGTTGTTTTCCTGTAGAGGCTGTTTCGAATTTACCATTGACTGTTCGCTCTACTGTGACATCGAGAAATGGCACTTTGTTGTTGTTCTCCTCTTTTGTGACTTTTATGCCAGTAAGGAGATTGTTGATGGTGTAGGTTTCCTCTAATTTGTTTCATTATTTGATGACAAAAGTGTCATTGATGTAGCGGACCCAAAGTTTGGGTTGGATCGTTGAAAGGGCTGTTTGTTCAAGTCTCTGCATTATTGCTTCTGCTAGGAATCCTGATACTGGTGGTTTCATGGGTGTTTCGTTGATTTGTTTGTAGGGCTTGTTATTGAATATGAAGTGGGTGGTAAGGCACAGTTCCACGAGCTTGACAGTGTTATCTTTGCTGATGAAGTTGGTGCTGTGTTTGTGTCTTTGGTTGTTCGAGTAGTGACTTCAGTTTTCTTTGGCCACGTTGATGTTAATGGATGTGAACAGGGCTGTTATCTCAAAGGACAGCATTATTCCATCCTCTTCTAGCTTAGTGTCTTTGGTGTTCAGGAATTCTTGGATGGAATAAATGGAGTGACGTGAATCTTCGACTTGGTGTTTTTGTCCTCAGTGGAGGCCTTTGACGAGTCTGTATATTGCTTTTCCAAGTGGTGAGACTATGGCCTGAGGGGGGCTCCTAGTTTGAAAAGGAGGAGAACAACAACAAAGTGCCATTCTTAGATGTCACAGTAGAGCGAACAGTCAATGGGGGACTTCAAACTAACACCCTCAGGAAAACAACACACACAAACCAAATATTTAACCACAGAAGCAATCATCCCAACACCCACAAACGAGGCTGCAGCAGGACATTATTTCAACGAGCCACTACACACTGCAGCACAGAGAAACTAGAAAGAACAGAAGAGAAATATGTATGTAGTGTCTTTAAGGAAAACGGGTACCCAATAAACCCAGTCCGCCGATTTCTCATTGATGCTTCCAAGCTGATTCTCAAAAATTCGGTTTTCCCCTCCATTCTTTCCTGTTTGTTTTTTGTGGGTTTTGGAAGCTTTCGTAATCCTCTGACTGAGTATTGGAGTTGGGAAGTTATGTTGTGGCTGTACGGGACATTGGTTAGACCACTTTTGAAATGTTGTGTGCAATTCTGGTCTCCCTCCTATCAGAAGGATATTGTGAAATTTGAAAGTGTTCTGGAGCACCAAGGGATCCACAGAGGTGACGAGGCCCTTCTGCTGCCCTGAATGTGGGAAGGCCTTCAGTGACTCCTCTGCCCTGCTGACGCACCAGTTGGTCCACACCGGGGAAGGATGTTCTCTGGCCCCAAGTGCGAGATGGCCTTTTGCAGTTCTTCCCACCTGCTGAGACACCAGTGGGTCCACACTGAGGAGAGGCTGTTCTTCTACCCCGAGTGCAGGAAGGGCTTTGCTCTTTCCTCCGACCTACTGGCCAACCAATGGGTCCAAATCGGGGAGATGTCGTTCAGTTGCTCTATGTTCAGGAAGGCCTTCAGCAATTCCTCAGCCCTGCTGAGACACTAGCCCGTCCACACCGGGGAGAAGCCGTTCTCCGGCCCCGAGTGTGGGAAGGGCTTTACCTGCTCCTCCACACTTCTGAAGCACCAGCTGGTCCACCCGGGTCGGGGGGGGGGGGGAGGGGGGAGGGCGGTGGTGGAAGTGGGGAGGCCTTTCGGCTGCCCTGAGTGCGGGAAGGTTTTCCCCAATTCATCCGCCCTGCTGAAGCACCAGTGTGTCCACACCGGGGAGAGGCCCTTCAGCTGGCCCGAGTGTGGGAAGAGGTTCATATTTTCCTGCAACTTGCGGAAGCACCAGCAGAGGCACCTACACTCCCAGCGATCAGATCCCACCGGCGACGCTGCCTTGGGTCACCCCTCAGGACTGAACATCCTGCCAGTTCTGACCCAGTGGGTGCAGTGGGAGAGTAGGTGGGCTGTTTTAGTATCCTGCTGGACTGCAATTGCCTCCCCTACACCTCTTAACCACAACCTCATGGTGACTCAGGGATTGCACGGCTGCCTCATGGCATCAAGAATACAGGAATAATTCCACCCTTCGGGGTCTGTGTGCAATTTAGGTAGGGTAGGAAAATGGATCTGACTGGGTTACTCTTAGGAAGATCAGTGCAGATGTGTTGGGCTGAAGGACCTGTTTCCACATTGTAGGAGTTCAACCATCCTATGAGCTTTGATTTCAGTGGACACTGCTGCGCATTTACCCGGGACTGCACATTGCCAAATGAAATGATCCAGAGAAACCGAAGTCCGCAAGACAATCGGAGCAGAAGTTAGACCATTCGGCCCGTCGAGTCTATTCTGTCATTCGTTACTGACAAAAGTAGCGCAGATGAGATTCGCTTCAGTCTGAAAACAGGCCATTTGACCCAACATGTCCACACCGACACTCCGAAGAGTAACCCATCCAGACCCATTTCCCTCTGACTAATGTACCTAACTCTACAGGCAATTAAGCATGGCCAATCCACAAGACCTGCACATCTTTGGTTAATGGAAGAAAACAGGATCACCCAGAGAAAACCCACGCAGACGCTGGGAGAAAGTGCAAACTCCTCACATACAGTCACCCAAAGCTGCAATCAAACCTGGGCCCCTGGCACTATGAGGCTGCAGTGGTAACCACTGAGCCACTACATACTGCATGCCAAAGCAGGCAAGCCGGAGGTTGGGAGAATACAGCAAGCCAGGCAGCACTAGGAGGTGGAGTAGTCAGCGTTTTGGGTATTAACCATTCTTCAGGACTGAAACGTTGACTTCTGTGTGAGAAACAATTTACGGGAATGTTGCTGGGGGTTGGAGGGTTTGAGCTACAGGGAGAGGCTGGATAGGCTGGGACTGTTTTCTCTGGATCATCAGAGGCAGAGAAGTGACCTAATAGTAACAAAGTCATGAGGGGTATGGACAGGGTAATAGACAAAGTCTTTTCACTGGGATGGGGGAGCCCAGAACTAGAGGGCAGAGGTTTCGGATAAGAGGCAAAATGTATAAAATGGACAACTTCCTCATGCAGAGGGTGGTATATATACGAAATGAGCTGCCAGAGTATATGGGTCAGGTGCTGTCAAATGGGACTAGATTAATTTAGGATATCAGGTCAGCATGTTGTACGTGTCTCTGACTACTAGTCCTGATGTAACTTTAAAATAGAGTCCAAGTAACTTTGAATAGTTCAATCTTGTTGAGCTCACCTCCTGAAAAGTTTCAGATGAATCCCTCTGAGAGATACTGTTTAAACATGCTGAGTTGGACAAAGTATCCCATCAAGTTCAACACAAACCCAGAGTTGAAGAAGTCAGAAGTCAGAACACCAAGGGGACCAAAACTGAGAGAGATCTCGTGTGGCAGGTTACTACCTCCTAGAAAATGGAGTCGTGGGTAGACAGGGTGGTGAAGAGGGCTTTTGGCATGCTTGCTTTCATTGGTCAGAGCATTGAGCACAGGAGTTGGGACGTCTTGTTGAAGCTGTCACACAAGTCACACAACAACGATCGGCGTGACGCTGCCCCCCTCTGACTGGCTGTCCCTTTGAATATCTGGGGGAAGACTAGACCCACCTGCCTGTGTTTGGCTTATATGTACTTATCCAAATAATTTTAAACATTGTAACATTACCTGCATCCACCACTTCCTCGAACAGTTCATTCTACACACGAACCATCTTCAATGTAAAAAAACGTTCCCCCCCCCACCAGTCCATTTTAAATCTTCTCCCTCTCATCTTAAAAATGTACTCCCAAACTTTGAACTCCCCTACCATTCAGGAAAAGACACTGGTTATTCAAATTATCTTTGTCCCTCGTGACTTCATAAACCTCCATCACCTCCACCCTCAACCTTCTACACTCCAGTGAAAAAAAGTCCCAGCCTATGCCGTCTATAAATCATTCTGGCAACATCATAGTTAAAAAAAAGGTGAGCTTTAAGAATTGACTGAACGGGCAGTGAAGATTCAACCAGCTGACAGTGGATCTGAAATCACATGTAGATCAGGTTCGGACAGCAGGAAACCAGATAAGTTTTTACAACAAACCACAACAGTTTCATCATTAGACTCTGAATTCCAGATTGAAATTGAATTCAGACTCCACAATCTGTCGTGCCAGGCTTTGAGCCCAAGTCCCCAGAACATGACCTGAGTGAATAGTCTGGTGACAATAAAGTCAGCCATCGCCTCACCTGAACACATTGGCATATTTTGTTTAGAGGTAACAAAGGAGCAAAAGGTTTCAGCAGCTGCAAAGTTGTTGATATTACACAAGGGAACATCAGCACTCTCAGTAATGGCACATACTGAAGCCAGGACCTGTTTCAGTGGTCAGGGCTCGGGAACCATAAAACATCGGAACAGGAAAATGCCATTCAACCCCTTGAGCCTGTTTCTCCGTTCAGTAGGATTATGGCTGATCTGACATTCTCCAACTCTACTTTCCTGCCCTTTTCCTGTAACTGTTCACCCCCCGACTCTTCACGAATCTATTGATGCTCGTTTTAAATGTGACACGAAGGCTGTCAACAGAGTTACTGGGATGGGGGAGGGGGGTGCTCAGTTCGAACTTGGGGACTAAAACAATGGCTTCACACTTCACAATATTTAACTCAGGGAATGTTTATAGTTTATAGATAAAAATTCCTGAAGAAGGGCTCATGCCCGAAACGTCGATTCTCCTGCTCATCGGATGCTGCCTGACCAGCTGCGCTTTTCCAGCAACAAATTTTCAGCTCTGACTTCCAGCATCTGCAGTCCTCACTTCTCCGAGAGAAGCCCATGGAGTCTCACAGAGTGACACAGATGTACAGCATGGAAACAAAACCTTCAGACCAACTCGTCCATGCAGCCCAGATATCCAAAACTGATCTCGTCCCATATGCCAGCACTTGACCCAAATGCCCATAAAATCTTCCTATTCATATACACATCCAGATGCATTTTAAATGCTGTAATTATACAGCCTCCACCACTTACTCCAGCAGCTCATGCCGTACATGCATCACCCTCTGCGTGAAAAGGTTGCCCCTTAAGTCCCATATATATATATTTCCCCTCCCCTCCCTAAAACTATGCCCTGTAGTTCTGGACTCCCCCATCCCAGGGAAAAGAACTTGTCTATTTGCCCTCTCCATATCCCTCATGATTATATAAACCTCTATAAGGTCACCCCTTAGCCTCAGTCCATTCAGCCTCGCCCTATAGCACAACCCTCCAATCCTGGCAACATCCTTGTAAATCTTTTCTGCACCTTTTCTAGTTTCACAACATCTTTCCGATAGGAAGCAGACCAAAATTACATGCAATATTCCAAACGTGGCCTGACCAATGTTCTGTACAGTGGCAACATGAGCTCCCAACATCTATCCTCGATGCTCTGACCAACAAAGGAAATTAGACCAAACGATTTCTTTACTACCCAATCTGCCTGCGTCTCGACTTTTAAGGAACTATCAACCTGAACTCCAAGGTTGTCTTTGCTCAGCAACACTTCCAAGGAACTTACCATTAAGTGTAAAAGTCCTGCTCTGATTTGTTTTTCCAAAATGCAGCACCTCATATTTATCTACATTAACTTCCATCTGCCACTTCTCAGCCCATTGGCCCATCTGATCAACGTCCCGTTGTAATCTGAGATCACCTTCTTTGCTGTCCACTACACCTCCAATTTTGGTGTGATCTACAAACTTACTAACGATACCTCCTCCGTTCACATACAAATCATTTATATAACTGACAAAAAGTAGCGGATCCAGCATCGATCCTTGTGATACACCATTGGTCACAGGCCTTCAGTCTGAAAAGCAACCCTCCATCACCACCCTCTGTCTTCTTTCTTCTCGCCAGTTCTGTATCCAAATGGCGAGTTGTCCCTGCATGCCTTGAGATTAAACATTGCTCACCAGTCTCCCATGAGGAACCTTGATGAACGCCTTCCTGAAGTCCATATAGATCACATCCATCGCTCTGCCCTCATCAATCCACTTTGTACGTCTTCAAGAAACTCAATCATGTTCGTAAGACATGATTTCCCAAGCATAAAGCCATGCTGACTATCCCTAATCAATTCTTGCCTTTCCAAATGCATGTAAACCCTATCTCTCAGGATTGTCTCCAAACACTTACCCGTCACGGATGTCCGGCTCAACGGTCTATTCCCTGCCTTTTCCTTACCACCTTTCTTAAATCGTAGCACCACGTTAGTCACCCTCTAGCCTTCCAACACCTCACCTGTGACTATTGATGATACAGATATCTCATTGAGAGGCCCAGCAATCACTTCCCCAGTTTCCCATAGTGTGAAAGGGTACTCCTGATCAGGTCCTTGGGATTTATCCACTTTTATGCATTTCAAGATATCTAGCAATTTCTCATCTGCCATATGGACATTTTTTTCAACATGTCACCATCTACTTTCTCACATTCTATATCTTCCATGCCCTTCTCCACAGTAAACACTGATGCATAATATCCGTTCAGTATTCCCGCCCTCCACCCCGCCACGATCTACTGCAGCTCCACACAAAGGCCGCCTTGCTGATCTTTGATGGACCCTATTCTCTCCCTTGTTATCCTTTTGTCCTTAACGTACTGATACAAAACCCTTTGGTTTATCCTTAACTCTATTTGCCAAAGCTATCTCATGTCCCCTTTTTGCCCTCATGATTTCTCTCTGAAATATGCTCGTACTGCTGTGATTCTCTTAGGATTCACTCGATCTCTCTGTCGATACCTGACGTATGCATCCTTCTTTGTCTTAACCAAAATCTCAATTTCTCTGGTCATCCAGCATGCCTTACACCGACCAGCCTTTCCTTTCACTCGAACAGGAATATACTGTGTGTGGATTCTTGATATCTCATATGTGAAGGCTTCCCATTTTCCAGCAGTCCTTTAACCTGCGAACAACTGCCCCAAATCAGCTTTTGAAAGATCTTGCCTCATACTTGAGTCTTCCTCCAATTCAGAACTTCAACCTTTCGATCTGAAATATTATTTTCAATCACTATTGTAATGTTAATATAATTATGGTTGCTGGCCCTTAGGTTTTGCACCCTCGCCATTATGTACATCCTCGTTGTGAATTAGAAAATTTCCTTGAACACACTTAACAAATTTCTCTATTTGGCGGATAAGTAAATGGGCAGGAGTTATACCATGGGTCCACTCTTCCTTCATTCCTATCAACCCTAACCCAAAAGTCCAACGGCACTTTACCTTGCAACTGCCAAATGTGTGAAACCAGCCCATTTACCTGCTCCCTCCTCACAATCCAAGGGCTCAAACGTACCTTCCAGATGAAGCAGCACTTCACCTGCTCTTCCCACAACCCAATCTAATGCATTTGCTGTTCACAATGTGGTCTCATCTACAATGGGGAAAACGAAGCCTAAACTGGGTGACTGCTGCACAGAACATCTACGTTCTGCCCGCAGAAAAGACTCTGAGCTTCCAGTTGCCTGCCAATTCCACACCCCACCCTTTTCCCTGGCCAACATCACTGTCTCAGGTTTACTGAAGTGTTCCAGCGAAGCTCAGCACCAGCAGAATGAAGAGCACCGAATATTACACTTGGGGACCATACATCCTCCGGTCCCAATATCGAATTCAATAATTCTAGGGCCTGAAATCCATAGTATCCTCGTCCCTTCCACACACACCAAGCCTTGTTATCACACAGTCTGTCATTACACACTACCTATTCTTAGCCACGACCAAGTCTCCATTCACCCTCCCACGCAGATCGTTATCAACGCCTTTTCCTGTCCAACAGTTCTTCCCTCGCTTTGGGGTCTGTCCTGATCTATCATTTACTGCATCCGCCTTCCTCCCACGATATCTCCTGCAGATAAACCAACGTTTTCCCAATCACCACCAGTTCTGTGGAAGTGTCACCGGCAACTCCTGTTTTTTTTGTTTCTGATATACAGCATCCGCAGTTTTTTCAGCTTTTTATTGAGGTAGAGTTGGAAATTGTTTCGAGAGACAGAAAGAGACGGGGGAGAGACAGAACAGACATGAACTGTTGTTCTCCGTTGTTGTTCAGAACGTAAAATCATTGCAGTGCGATCACTTCCCTTAAGCATGAATAGAGGTCGTAAGTCACCCGCGAGCGGTAGCGTGTCTGACCCCAGATCAGAAGGTTGCGTGTTCAAATCACATCAGGCTTACTGACGTCGACTTCCGACATTACAAATCAAGAAAGGAGTACGTTCATTCCGGATATCTGTTGAGCCAAATCTTCTTTATGGAAACTTTCAATCACACGTGAAGCTTTGCTGTCAGTTTGATTTGTGAACACTGTGTCAGGGAGGTGGAGTGCCCATTGTTTGGGTAAATGCTCAGCTCCCCAGTTCAACACGGGATTTAAACACAGCCGCCTCCCTTAGGCAGCCGCTTCGTTCAGTTGGTGACAGCGCGGTGTGAATAGCATAATACCGATATTTTCACAACATAATCCAAAGACTCCCAGCTTTATGTTTCAATCTATCAGGAGAGTGACAGCGAGTTCAGATAGAAACGTTTCCCACCAACAGCAAATCCTTTCCTCTCACTGGACACAGTTAAAATTATCTTTATTCAACAGGAGGAGCGGAAACTCTAGTCTGACGGCCTCTCCCCACATTAACGGTGAGCCTGAATTTTATAAACGGTGTCAGTAAAATCCAATGGCGGACACTGATTTGGTTCAATCGATTTTTTTGCCAAGCGTAATTCACCGAGAGGATGCTGCTGTGTGAAACAGCGTGGGGAATTACTGCAGGGCCTACTGCGCATGGAACACACCGCAACTGATGTGTTTCACCTTCATCAGTTTATTCCTATCTCGGAGAAGAGAGGTTTGATGATTCGGATCATATCAGCCAGACAGAGAAGAGGAGGACAGCACTCAGCCCTTCACAAGCTTGTCACCACAGCTGGGTCATCGTGGCCCGTGTATCAGTATGGGATAGTAATCTGCATCTTCTGACTGGAAGCACAGCAAATTGGAGTGCTGGTGGGACTATCACACAGGAGAAAACGGCTTCGACCTATCAACTGGAGTGGCTCCCAATGCGCAACTCCGCTCACCTCAACTGAATAACTGTAAACAAATTACTCAGTGATTCAAAGGAATACTCGGTTTTGAATCTGCATTGTGGCATGTACCTTCGAGAATGACGTCAAAACGCCTTCATTGCTGTGATGGAGTATCCTGTTGATCAGAATATATCCGTTGTCAAATTTCCCACGTTCTGTTGGTCCAACTCTGATTTCACTCAGAATCACAAAATGTGTGATAGCGCAGACTGAGGCCATGCAGCCCACCTTAGCTCTGCTGGTTCAACACAATATGCAAATAAGTATCTCATTCTGTCGCCTTCTCCCTGTAAGTCTGCACATTGTTATATTGAACATGCCCACCGAATTCCCTTTTGTGTCCATTGAATCTACCTCTTGATCACTGTCATACAGGAACTTACTGTGCGTAAACGGTCCACCTAATGTCACTTTTGCTTATTTACCTGATGACTTTCAATCTCTACCAAATTATTCTCGATCCTTTCAGGCCTGGGAGCATTTTCACTGCATTATTTCCTCTATCTAAAACCCTCATGACGTGGAAACTTCAATCAGACCAGCTTTCAGCCCTCTGTTCACCAAAGAGAACTGCCCCAACTTTCCAATCTACCTTCATGACTGACATTCCTCATGCACGGCCCCATTCATTTCAACCTGTTCAGCGCCATCTGCAATGACTTCACTTCCCCGCTTCCTGAAGTAACACCCTCAGGATTGAGCGTAATACAGGTGGAGGATTCATTCGAATTGCGCGGGCAAAAACTCTGCAATACTTGTTTTCACTTTGAGCAAGTGTTTCCCTTCGCCGTGTTCTCTGCAATGATACCTCTGTCCCATTTCTAATTCAGGCAGTCCCATCTGATTTAATGAAGCGGCTTTTTGAGAAAACTGACCCGGCATTTTTGCTCAGGTTAATTTAAGAAATTAAGGTTCACCCGGGATTGGAGCCCGGCACCTCCCACCCGTCTGTATAAGCTAGAAAACCCAAAGCTAGCATCATACCCCGAGACCAACCAGCCAAATACCATGTGCTCGCCCACCTCCTGAAGCAACTCTGAGTTGCTCAGTATGAAATACATTGTACGTTGCTCCCAGAATTACAAGCAGCAAAGAGTTTCAGGACCATCTGCTCCTCTTTCTGTCTCCCTGCTCCCAGGACGCTGCTGTTTGTCCCGTCCCCAGGGACCGGGCTCTCTCCACTGGTGGATAATTGAACAATTTCTTTTCTACTTACAAGCTGTGCTGGTAGAAGGCAGAGCCCATTCACTCTTCTGCTGTCTCTCTCTCTCACTATTACGTGAATCAGGAGAAGTCAGTTACAGTCATGCGGAGGAAATGGGCAACTTTGAACTTGTTCCAAAGGTCCTGTTAACGGAGAGATAGAAAGATTCTGCGCTGTTGGGACAGAGAGAAGTCGACACCAGAGACTCTTCCCTCAGGTAAATTGATATGAGTGCATTTTTGTGCAGCCTGTTTTGTGTTCAGAATTTGTCTTGACACAGCAATCCTGCAGAAAGTCTTTTGTTACACGGGCGTTGGTTTCTTTACTGCAGGAAATGGACAAAAACAGCAAGTCATGTGTTTCAACTTCACTGGTTCATTGCCATCTGAGAGAAGAGGTTTTACACTTGAGATGAGGACACACTGACAGAGAACAGAACAAGACCACTCAGAGCTCCACAGGTGTGTCAACGCAACTGTGTAAATTTGACTTGTGTATCGATGTGACATATTTAACTCAGACACCCGAAGTTTTGGGAAGCAGATGACAAGGCAAGGAACAGACAGAGCGCCGTTATACGGGAAAGCTGCTAAATACGACATTGAGTGAATAGGAGAAATCGTTTAGCTTCTCGGTTCTAATCCCAATATGCATCCACTCTGCCATTCTCCTGCATTGCACGGTAGCTTTTCCAGAGAAGTATTCAGCTTTTCATCTGGCGTGTGACTTGCATGTTCGAGAATGACGTCAAAAGATCTTCACTGCTGTAGTGTCATGTGCTGTTGTGCAGACATATCTCGATGTGCAAATATAAACTCAGAGAGCAATGTACACTAGAGACGCTGAGCCAGCTGAAACTTGCTCAGTGTGAAATACATTCCACATTGCTCCAAGAATTGCAAGCAGCATAGAGTTTACAGAACATCTGTTGTCATTCTGTCCCCGGGGCACTGATGTTTGTCTCCTCCCCAGGAACTGGACTCCCTCCACTGGAGGATAATTAAACCAATTTGTTCCTACTTGCAAGCTGTTCTGGGGGGCGGGGGCGGTGAGGGGTAAGTCCATTCGCTCTTCTACTCCCTCAATCCCTTGGGGTGAGAGGTATCAGTTACACTAATGCGTGGGAAGTGAGCTTTGATTGTGAACTTGCTCCGAAGGTCTGTTATCGGAGAGATAGAAAAATGCTGTGCTGGTGGATCAGAGAGAAATGGACACCGAATACTCTTCCCTCAGGTAAATTCGTATGAATACATTGTTATGCAGCCTGCTTGGTCTTCAGAATTCCTCACACCCAGCAATCTTACGGAAAGTCTATTGCAAAGTGGACATCACTTTCTTTGCTGCGACCGCGCAATAGTTAACATCTGAGCCCCAAGTGCCCCAGATGAAGAGATTCCGAGTGAAACCTTCACTCACTGAGAGTCATCCCCACGGCCCTGAACTGCGGGACTGCAGGCGGTCCAACACGGAAGGGACGGTTAAAAATGAACCATTTTTGCTCCCTCAGATTGTCTGTCCCATAGACAGGCATTGGGACGGCATAAACGGTTAGGATCATTCTCCCACAGTCAGAGGCGGTTCAGCCCATCGAGTCACGGCGACTCTCTGTAACTTATCTCTCTCTCTGAGGTTATTCACAATCGGTGGTATCCGTCCTAATAGTGGGGGAATATGTCTGAGTCGTGATGCGGTTTCTGACATGCTTGTCATTCACGTCTGAACCAGGGTGGCGAATTACTGCAGGGAATGGCCGAAACCGCAAGGCATGGGTTTCAACTTTACCAGCTCATTAGCATCGTAGAGAACTGGTTTTGCGAATTAGTTCATAGAAACCGACGCAGAACAGGAGAAGACCACTCAGACCTCCAAAAGCACGTTATTTGAACCGTGTGAGGTTCGTGAGTGTATCAGTATGATACAGGACATTCAGACACCAAGAAAGTAGGTGCAAAGGCAAGATACAGAACAGACAACAGCACCATTACAAAAGGAAGCTGCTCAAGGAGACACGTTCGAGACTGATGTCAAAGATCTCCACTGCTGTCGTGTAATATGCTGTTTCACAGACGTATGGAGACTGTGTAAATATAAACTTTTTTCTCACTTCCCACATTCTGTTGGTCGAACTGTGATTTCACTCTGAATCACAGCATGTGTCACAGCGCAGACGGACGCCATGTGACCCACCTTCACTCTGCTGGTTCGACAAAGTAAGTAAACGTGTGTCTCTATTCGTATCATTCACTTACCTTCTTGTGTATTTCTGCATATTGTTACTTAAAATATGATCAGGCACCTCCACTAGTTCTCCCCCTACATCGACACGGCTTCCGATTTTGTAAAGTTGATCCTGCAGCCCAAAACACTGCCAAATAAATTAATTGTTTGAATCAATCGAGGAACGGACTCCTCCAGATTGGCCAAGAACAAAAGGACGTCATCAGCATGATATTAAAGATCAGCCATTTCAGAAAGTCATTTAAATGTAGAGCTTTTCTAACAATAGGTGTGAATTCTGTCTGTGTCCCAATATCGAGTCAGACTGACATTGTTGTTCAAAAAGCTCTGCATTTAAATGAAATAATTGAAGGTAATTTAAAACTAGTTCTGGGATTAACGTACCAAAGAACAGAAGCCCATTCTAAAATATGAACCAGTTAATCTAAAATTGTTTCGTGAAGGACATCTCCATGACCGTGGACTCCTTTGGCTATAAATTCTGTGATCATGATCTTATTGTCCATGACCACCTGATGAAAGAGCAGCACTCTGAAATGGAGTGATCAGTAAAAACGTCTCATTTGGATCCCCCCAGGTTAGAAATGGAAGCATATCTCTTCAAGGTTACAGTTTGATTTACCCTTTCAACACTCTTGAAATGTAAGGTGTTCCATTGTAGTGTTCAATTCTGATCCATTAAAATCAGTATCCAGTCTCATCTGAGTGCAGAACCCACTCAACTGACGGAACAAACAAAAACTTTTCGGTTTGCTTTTTAGATGTGACATCTTCTCTCCCTCCCTCTCTGGTGACCCAGCAGGACTACCAGAGCTGGAAGTACCACTCTCGAAATACGATTGCTGACCTACAGTTTTCTTGTGCTGCTGAACATAAGGATTTAAAAACTGCGATTTCCCCACGCAGGTGTGAAGCCTGCCGACTACAAAATGAGAAATGTCGTCAAAAAGAAAGGGTGATTGTTCCCCGGTTTCTTCTTTCAGATTCAAATCAGTAGAGGGTGAAAGATATTTCACTCACTTTGGGAATGGTCGAGAATCTGCAACCCACTGCCTGTCAGGGTGGTACAAGCAGATATCCACAGAGCTGCTTTTGAGACAGTGAGTCAAGTATTTGGAAATGAGACGAGAACAATGAGGGGCGTGAAATCGTGATCGAAATGAAGCAGGCAGCTGAGGACAAAGGTGTTTTATTTGCCAGTGAAAGATACTGCTTCACAAAGTTGTACTATGGAAGGGAAACAGTGACGGTGATTATCTTTTGCTGTTCACCTTGTGAATGTTCCCATTGTTGCGCATGTCCGTGTTAACGTCAGAACTCTGCAGCATGGCGGTGTCAGATACGCACAGTGCCGGGGCCGCAATGGATGACGCATCTGACTCCACCTACCTGTTTGAAATGCAGCTCACAGCTTCTTCACACACCCCAAATAATCTTTTTCATTGTCCTGATGCGGGCATAAGGTTTGAATTCCCGATCTGCGGGAATGAGACTCTTTTCACTGTCTCGCATCAGTAAGTGTCCCTGAGAACATCAGAGTCAAGTCACAGCGCTGTCGGAGGAGAGGAAGCTGAAAGAGACCCACACGCTGCTCACGGGCACATTTCACTTTCCCCAACTCACCGCCCCAACCACTGCGGCTCTTGGGAGTGGAAAGGGAACAAACACCAAAACCCAGTCTCAGCAATGTAAATCTTCAGGAAATAAGAAAAATGTTCATCCCTTCGGGTCTTCCATCCTGGGCTGACAGGGGTGATTTTAAATGGCTGTCCAGTCAGTGTGAATTCTTTTTGGCTGAAATTATCTTCCTTATCTCATCCCAGCATTTCTTGCCACAGAGACCTGTGCGGCAGAGTTCATGTATATATTTCCTTGCATGGTATTTTGTAATTAACATTCGTTTGCTGGTTGTTTGTATCGGGTATTTCAGGTTCATTAGCCCCTGTTTAAGTGTGTTGGTAAGTTTGTGGGCTACCATGATGCTGAGGGGTTTGAGTTGTCTGGACATCATTTAACAGATGTATTTAATGTAAGGTATTGCGGCACACGTTGTGTCTGCTTGTGTCAATTTGTTGATGAGAAATCGGCATTCTAGGTTTATTGGGTAGGCAAAACTGAGGACTGGAGATGCTGGAAGCCAGAGTTTAGATCAGAGTGGTGCTGGAAAAGCACAACAGGTCAAGCAGCTTCCGAGGAGCAGTAAAATCGAAGTTTCGGGCAAAGGCCCTTCATCAGGAGGAGAGGCAGGAAGCCTCCATGTTGGAGAGATAAATTGGGGATGGGTAGTGTGCTGGGGCGAAGGTAGCAAAGAGTAAAATAGGTGAATGGTAGTGGGTATGGAGGTGACAGGTCAGAGAGGAGAATGGAGCGGATAGGTGGGAAGGGAGCTTGGCAAGTAGGACAGGTCATGAGGTCAGTGTTGAGCTGGAAGTTTAAAACTGAAGTAAGGTGGGGGGAGGGGAAATGAGGAAACTGGTGAAGTCCACATTCATGCCCTGGGGTTGTAGTTTTCTGAGGCGGAAGATGAGGTGTTCTTCCTCCAGGCGTCGGGTGGGGAGGGAGTGGCGGTGAAGCAGGCCCAGGACGTGTATGTCCTTGGCAGAGTCGGGGGGGTGGGGGGGAGGTTGGAATGTTGGGCATAGGACGATGGTGTTGATTGGTGCCGGTGTCCCGGAGATGTGACTTGACTCTCCAGTCTCCCCCAAAGTTGTAGAGATCGCATCGGGAGCAATGGATACAAAAAATTACATTGGTGGATGTACAGATGAAAGTGTTCTTACCATCGCGGCACGGGTTTGATTCCCGGGCAGCGAAGCAATTCCTAGTAGAGCTACCCAGCTGCATGCATGTCTCCCTGGTGGGCTAATGGTTAGGATGCGGCGCTTTCATTGCTGCGGCCCGCGTTCGATTCCCAGTCAGGGAAGCAATTATTTGCGTTTCCTTTGGCTGCTCGTTCTTCTTAAATACGCTGTATAGTCACTTATTGATCTTCATGATTCCTAGGTGCTGCAATGTGTCGTGGATCGTTGAAATAGCATCCTGATGCAGATTTGTTTGTATGTGTAGGGATGTTTGCTTCTGTAGTTCAGTTCTTGGTTCGTGTGTGTTGTTTTCCTGTCGAGGCTGTTTCGAATTTATCATTGACTGTTCGGTCTACTGTGACATCTAGAAATAGCACTTTGTTGTTGTTCTCCTCTTTTGTGAATTTTATGACAGTCAGGATATTATTGATGGTGTTGTAGGTTTCCTCTAATTTGTTTCATTTTATGATGACAAAAGTGTCATCGCTGTAGCGGACTCTAAGTTTGGGTTGGATCGTTTGAAGGGCTGTTTGTTCGAGTCTCTGCATTATTGCTTCTGCGAGGAAACCTGATACTGGTGGTTTCATGGGTATTTCGTTGATTTGTTTGTAGGGCTTGTTACTGAATATGAAGTGGGTGGTAAGGCACAGCTGCACGAGCTTGTCAGTGTTATCTTTGCTGATGAAGTTGGTGCTGTGTTTGTGTCTGGGTCTTCGAGTAGTGTCTTCAGTTTTCTTTGGCCACGTTGATGTTAATAGATGTGAACAGGGCTGTTATGTCAAAGGACAGCATTATTCCATCCTCTTCAATCTTAGTGTCTTTGGTGTTCAGGAATTCTTGAATAGAGTAACTGGAGTGGTGTCAATCTTCGACTTGGTGTTTTAGTCTTCATTGGGGTCTTAGACTAGTCTGTATATTGGTGTTCCAAGTGGTGAGACTGTGGTCCTGAGGGGGGCTCCTGGTTTGAAGAGGAGGAGAACAGCAACAAAGTGCCATTCCTAGATGTCACAGTAGAGCGAACAGTCAATGGGGAACTTCAAACTAGCGTCTACAGAAAAATAACACACACAAACCAAGTACTTAATCACAGAAGCAATCATCCCAACACCCACAAACGAAGCTGCAGCAGGACATTATTTCAACGAGCCACTACACACTGCAGCACAGAGAAACTACGAAGAGCAGAAGAGAAAGACGTATAGAGTGTATTTAAGGAGAAAGGGTACCCAATAAACCCAGTCCGCCAATTTCTCATTGATGCTTCCAAGCTGACTCTCAAAAAATCGGTTTGTCCTTCCATCCTTTCCTATTGTATTTTGTGGGTTTTGAAAGCGTTCCCAATCCTCTGACTGATTGTTGGAGTTGGGAAGTTATGTTGTGGCTGTACATAGCATTGGAATATTGTGGAATAATTTTGGAATATTGTGTGCAATTCTGGTCTCCCTCCTATCAGAAACATATTATGAAATTTGAAAGGGTTCTGAAGCACCTATGCGTCCACAGACGAGAGAGGCCTTTGTTCTGTCCTGAGTGCGGGAAGGCCTTTAGTGATTCCTCTGCAATGCTGCTGGAACAGTTGGCCCACGCCAGGGAGGCTGTTCTCCGGCCCCAAGTGCGAGATGGCCTTCAGCAGTTCTTCCCACCTGCTGAGACACCAGTGGGTCCATATTGAGGAGAGGCCGTTCTTCTGCCCCGATTGCAGGAAGGGCTTTGCTCTTTCTTCTGACCTACTGGCCCATTTCAACAGTTTCCCCATTTCCCCTTCCCCCACCTCATCCTAGTTTCAAACTTCCAGCTCAGTAACAGTCTCCTTGACTTGTCCGGACTTCTCCGACCTGCCTATCCTCTTTTCCACCTATCCACTCCACCCTCTCCACCTTTACCTATCACCTTCATCTCCTCCCCCACTCATCCATTGTACTCTATGCTACTCTCTCCCCACCCCCACCCTCCTCTAGCTTATTTCTCCACGCTTCAGGCTCACTGCCTTTATTCCTGATGAAGGGCTTTTGCCCGAAACGTCGATTTCGCTGCTCGTTGGATGCTGCCTGAACTGCTGTGCACTTCCAGCACCACTAATCCAGTATTTGGTTTCAGCATCTGCAGTCATTGCTTTTACCACGTGACCCATGCCGAATACATATTCATGTTCCTGGGGCCAGCATCATTATTGTGTCACAATAGCTGCTGGCCATCACTGCAGAAGTCCTATGACGTCGTATTGCGGCTGGAATTTCTGAGGACAGTTTTTTCAAGAGGGTCAGGCAGCCCTTCATCGGGGCTTCCCTTCCTTCCACTTAAGTTCAAGGCCTATCCAACCGAAATTCCTCAGGTATGTTTAAAAGCACTTTTTCCCGATGTTGGCTAATGATTTCTGCAGACATTTGGTAAAGTTTGAACACGGTGAGAGCCATCGGCTTCTCAACCTCGTTCCCGAATTGCTCAACCAACACTTAAAGCAGTGATAATGATGCAAAACCACCGTATGATTACGGCCGAGAAAGATTGTATTCCGCTCAGTCAGTTCATGTTTCTAAAGAGAGACAAAAGTGACAATGCAAGTGAAACGAACTAAATTGCAGACAGGCTGCCATACCACTCTGTTTGCATCCCCACACAGGGGTGATTTCTGTGACATGGGTGTGTCTGCAGTGTCTGTGGTCAGACCGTTTACAATGAATGTCCCAGCCTTTATTTTGATAAAGTCACACTGATAGAGGACAATTGTTATTTCAGTAATTGTAGTCCGAAGCTGGAATTCGCTAACACTCGGGATTCGTGATCTTACTTTTTTTTTACATCTCAGACTCTTTGGTGCAGTTAGTCAGGAAGTCCGGCTGTTCACCAAAATAGTTGTAAATCGAAATGGAGCAAAATTATAGAATTAGGGCCAGACCTTTCAGGGTACATGTTCAGAAGCACTTCTACACATTGAGTTTGTCAGATGTTTGGAATTATCCTACATAAACGGCCGTGGGTACAGGATCATTTGTCAACCTTAAATCAAATTTATTTTTTGTTCAGGAAAGGTATTAAGGGACATGGGCCAAAGACAGATAAATGGAGTTAGGCCTCTGATCAGCCATGATTTCTTTGAACGTTGGAACACGTTTGAGGGGCTAAATGGCCTACTCATATTCCGATGTTTCTATAATCTTAACTGTTTCCTTATTGCACATTTCCGGCCTGTTATTGGGGATACAATCTGCAAGACAATATTCTCCAATTATTAGTTGTTCCGGAAATATCGAATACAGACACACCCAGGCATCTTATACCAATATTCGAAACAACACAGTCACAGAACAGATAACTGATTGAATTCCTGCTTTTGATTCTTTAGAAACGTAATGTTCTTGGTTTCCTGATAATGATTCGCTTTCCTCAGTCCCAGATGGAACAACAGAAGAAAAAATAGAAAAGCAGCAATGTTCTGGTCCTATAATCTCCAATCTTCTGCTGCCAGTGAAAAACAACAATGCAACTTAAATCGGGGTCGACTATAACCCGGGCTTAATCTCCCAATGAACCGAGCACAGGCTCAGCGAAACTGAGGGAGATTATGTCCTGATCACGAAACCTGCGACCAGCGTTGGCAAAGGCCCAAGGAGTCACCCATAAAAGTCAGTCATCTACTTTCTAAACGTACTCAACTGCCGACTTCCTTTATTTTATTGACCTTTGCAAATCTGAAATTGAGAATTGGGGATATGTGGTAGCGAGTGGCTGTTTGTGTGTCAGGTATGCCTGTCAGTTTTGTTGATATTGAAGCGAATTTGCTTTCAAAATAAAGGCAACAAAAAACAGACAAACAAGTTTGCATCCAAGAAGAGAAGCTGAAGAACTGGATGTCAGCGTTGAGAAAGAAGCAAAAGGGAAGTGGAATCTCAATGATTTTCCTGATTTTTGAGCAGAAAGCGTTGGAGCTGTAGACTTCTGCTGATCAATGTATTTATTTTCGTGGATTTTAAGAAGTTATTATGCCTTGACAAAAGAACTGGTCACACCCTGACTATATGTTCGAATACCTCAGTAGTAGAACAAAAGATTTTTATTCTGAGGTCGTGAGTTTGACACTCATATTGTACAATGTTTCCGTGAAACTTTGCTTTTTGTGCGAAACATTCGCTCTTTCTTCAACTGGCAATCTAATCATATTCAAAATGAATTTTACTCCCGTTCGTTTTCTTCCTGTCCCCGTTCCTCGGTTATGAGGGAAAGCTGAGAGTGAATGGGAGACAAGTTTGTAGGTGTGGCTTAACGGTTTCACTTGAAAATTGGTTCTATTCATGTCTCGAGGCCAGTAAATGGCTCAATCATAGCATACAACGGTCAAGTGCTATGGGAATCAATGCCTGTCCATATTAACGTACACTGAAATGAGTAAGATGTGATTCATTTCGAGGAAAGAAATTAGGAAACTTCGTCACCCAGATTATCTCAGAGCAATCGTTGGCTATGGTACGTTTTATGTAAAGCTCATGGAATCACTGGATTGTGACTTGATCTGGTACTCAGGCCTTACTTCGTGACACGAATGTATTTTGTTATCGAATTGCTACATAAGTTGCGGAGCAATTCCTGTACATAGAGATGAGGAGTGTTGAACCAATAAGACAAGACGACTGTGCTAAATCAGAACTGTTACCAAATACATTTACCAATCTATGTTCATCCTATCGATTGTCTTAGCATCACCAACACTTCTCATCAAAATAACTCGAGAGACATTCATCACAATTTTCTGTGAATACTTCTACATTAGCTTTGCTGAATGAACCCCAAATTTCTTGAAGTGGCTCCTTATTTTCGGCCCTGATTATTAATCTCTCTACGCACGGAAATGGATCCTTCCCAGCCGCTCTATCTCTCATCAATGTGTGTCGTTCAATTCGATCTCCCATCAGCCTCCTCTGTCCTGATCAAATCCAGGGGAACAGGAAACGTTGGGGCTATGGTGCGGAAAGGACAAGCCCTATGCTCACCTTTCCGGTTAGAACAATTCCATGAGAAAGTTTAGGCCACAATTTCGGGCGTGTAATTGTGGACGAACACTTATGATGCTGGCGTAAACATCCTTTGGGGCTCCCCGCCCAGGGTGGTAACCTGCTGACTATGCTTTCTTCGCTGGCGATTTTAAATGACTTCCTGTTGGTTGCATTATCGCTCAAGCTTCACAAAACCCGTCTCAATAAAGACCCGTTTTCTCATGTCTGGAAATTTATTTCCGTGCAGGAAACTCGGGTTCTGAACAAACAACGTCCGAGACTCAATACGTCAGCTCTGTTTCCCTTTCCACAGATGCTGCTCGACCTGTTGGCTTTCTGCAGTATTCTCTGTGTTTATTAGGCACAAGTGCTGCATTTCATTCAAGAACTTCAATCCCTGTCCTCTGGTAACTGACTCTGGTCAGTGCCAATTGGTTCTTCTGATCATTAATCTGTCCATTCCCACCGCTTCTTCTCCCATCATGACCAACAGCCCCAGGAAATCTCCAGTTAACTTTCTTTGCTCCAAATTGAACATTCCCAACCTTGGGCATGTCTCGCCAACATGGAAATTCCTCATCCCTGGAAACGAAGCGTGGCGTACACTTGGGAAGAGATTTTGGCAAAATATTGTCAGTTAGGAAATGGAAAAATGTTCATGAAGTAAAACAGAAATCCCAGTCTCCAGCTTTGTGAACCTTGAGAAACTCTTTGGGAAGTGGATTTAGAGGAGAATGAAAGATGACCTGTCCGATTGAGCAGAGACAGTCCAGACACCGTCCCCTTGTTGAAGAGGCCGGGAGGTTGACTCTGATGTTCTCGAGACATGAACTGATCTGAGACATTGAAAGAATTGTCGTTCCTGCACATCAGGAATTCAAACCCCTTCTCGCCTCCGAGCCAATGAGAGAACTCGGGAACAGGCAAAACACTGAAAGGCTGGAAGGGCGACGGCCCCGGAGTAAGAAAGCTAGTTCCTCGTGACATGGATGTGTCTGCATACTGTCCCTGGTATCTCCACAAGAGATCTCCCGGGCTTGATTATGGAAAAGTAAAACTGATAGACGACAATTGTAATTCTCGGCGGGGAGGCTGAATTATGAATTCACTAATAGACTCCCCTAAGCGATGGTGGACGCCCCCCCCCCCCCCCCCCCCCGGCTCTGTGGCGCAATTGGTCAACGCGTTCGGCTGTTAACCGAAAGGTTGGTGGTTCGAGCCCACCCAGGGGCGGTGTGTTTGCTGCTCTTCCTTGGCTTCGAAACAGTACGCTTTTGATGGGGTCGAGAAAATGATCCCCAAACGGAAATCTTCTCCACAAGGGGGTTCTGAATTGAATTAATGTCTAACGGAAGGGACTGCGGATGCTGAGAAGACGAGACCGAAAGAGAAACTCGGCAGGTTTGACAGTACCTTCGGGGAAACCAGAATTCTGAAATGTTGTCTCTGATTCTCTTTCCACAGAGGTTGCCTGACCTTCTCAGTTCCTCCTGCAATTTGTCGTTTTGGTTTTTACTGAAAGTTCATTTCATCTTTTGGGATGAAACAACTGCATTAGCCGTAGGCAGATATATAACCCTTTCGAATCACTGTGACGTGATTGGATTCAAACAAACTCTGCGATGATTCACACTTTCTCGGCTCCACAGGCAGACAGACCTGGGAAATAAAGCTGTCAGTGTGGTTCTGTATTCGTGGGCCGAGTGCTTAATGCGATGGACTTGAAATCCATTGCGGTTTCCCCACGCAGGCGTGAACACTTCCGAGTACAAAATGAGAAATGTTGTCGAAAAGAAAGGGAGCTTGCTCCCCGGCTTCTTCTTTAAGATTCAAATCAGCGGAGGGGGAAAAATATTTCACTCAAATTGGGACTGGTGGGAATCTGCAACCCACTGCCTGTTCGGGTGGAACAAGCAGATACCCGCAGAGCTTCTTTTGAGGCTATGAGCAAAGTGTTTGGAAATGAGACTAGTACAGCGAGGTGCTTGAAATCGTGATCGAAATGAAGCAGGCACCTGAGGACAAGGGTGTTTCCTTTGCCAGTGAAAGATACTGCTTCAGAAAGTTGGGCCTGTGGAAGGGAATCAGTGACGGTGATTATCTTTGGTTGTTCACATTGTGAATGTTCCCATTGCTGCGCATGTCCGTGTTAACGTCAGAACTCTGCAGCATGGTGGCGTTAGATAAGCACAGGGGCGAGGCGAAATGGATGACACTTCTGACTCCAGTTACCTGTTTGAAATGCAGCTCACAGCTTCTTCACACACACCAATGAATCTTTCTCATTGTCCTGAAGCCGGCATATGGTTTGAATTCCCGATTTTTGGGAATGAGAATCTTTTCACTATCTCGCGTCAGTAAATGTCCCTGAGAACATCTGAGTCAACTCACAGCGCAGTCAGATGAGGGGAAGCTGAAATAGCCCCACACGCTGCTCACGGGCACATTTTACTTTTCCCAACTCACCGCCTCAACCACTGCGGCTCCTGGGAGTGGAAACGAAACAATCACCAAAACCCAGTCTCAGCTTTGTGAATCTTCAGAAAATAAGCAAAGGTTCATCCCTTCGGATTTTCTATCCTGGGCTGACAGGGATGGGTTTTGTCACTCTCTTGCAAATGGATGTTTTGCAGAAAAGCACCACAATGCAATCTGATTAATCAGGACCTGGATGTTTTCGGTCTTTGAATGTAAGTGTTGTGCTCCAGAACTTTGCTGTTCACAGTTTATAATACTTATCTTCCCAGTCCCCTGTATCACTTGTTGAAAATGTTTAATTTGCATCTTGTAATCCTTTCACTGTCTGCTAATGAGGATAGCGTTTCCGTGTTTTATCAAAACTATCTTGACCTTGCATACCTCAAGCTTCAAGCTAATTTCACGAGAAACCTTCTCCAGTTCAAAAGCCAACTGTTGATGATGGCTCTGTTTCTTGTCACGTGTCCAATTTCAGATCGATGTTGTTAATGTCCCTTTTATTCCTTCTGATCCAGGTTTCGCTCACAGGGCTAGAACAGAACTGTCAGCAAATACATTTACCAATCTACATTCTAAGGAACATACCAATTCAAGATATGTTCCAGCCTGGAAGGATATTCAGGAGGTAGCAGGTAAATTGTGCTTCTGAGTGAAATCACGGTTCGTAAAAACAGAATGTGGCAATTTCGACAGAGTTAATATTTGCTTATCGGCGATATTTCTGCTGGTGCCTGATGGGAGCATAACCCAGAAGGGAAACCATCTTCCCTATTCACTCAATGTCGTCTTTAGCAGCTTTCCAGTATAACGGCGCACTGTTGTGCATCTCGCCTTCTCATCTGCTTCCCCAAAACCTTCGACGTAAATATTTCACATTGATACACAGACCCAGTATGCACAGTTGAGATGACACACTCGTGGAGGTCTGCGGGGTCTTCTCCTGTTCTCTGTACCCTATGTTGAGGAGGGCAATGCTTGTCACTGGTCACTCCGGTGTCAGAGAATAGTTTAGAAAGAAAATGGTTTAATTTTCTGTCAGTAGAGAGGGCCCGGTTCCTGGAGACGGGCAAACGGCAGCAGAGAGACAGAATGAGAAGCAGCTGTTCATACAGTCATAGAGATGTACAGCATGGAAACAGATCCTTCGGTCCAACCCGTCCACGCCGACCAGATATCCCACCACAATTTAGTCCCACCTGCCAGCACCCGGCCCATATACCTCCAAACCCTTCCTATTCATATATCCATCCAAACGCCTCTTAAATGTTGCAATTTTACCAGTCTCCGCCACTTTCTCTGGCAGCTCTTTCCATGCACGCACCACCCTCTGCGTGAAAAAGTTGCCCCTGAGGTCTCTTTTATATCTTTCCCCTCTCACCCTAAACCTATGTCCTCTAGGTCTTGACTCCCCGATCCCAGGGAAAAGACTTTGCCTATTTATCCTTTCCATGCCCCTCATAACTTTGTAAACCTCCATAAAGTCACCCTTCGACCTCCGACGTTCCAGAGAAAACAGCCCCAGCCTGTTCAATGTCAACTGGACTTTACTCTGAGCAAGACTCAGCTGGTTCAAGAGGTCGGGTGGGGGTGCGGGGGCGCGGGCGCCGGCACGTCACTCCTGTGGCGCGTTGGTCTTGGGCTATGATTCTCGCTTTGTGTCTTTGTCGCTGCAGACGTGCGAGAGATCCTGGGTTCAAATCCAGGACGAACCCGCGCTGCATGACTTGTGCGAACATGCCTGTTTAATTTTCTCAAAAAGCACCTTCGTAAAACGAGGTTGGGCTCCCTGGAGTACCAATGGGACAGAAAGCAGCGAAGTGAAATGATTGGAGATAGCGTTGAATAAGTTAACGTGAGTGGTGCAGTGTTTGAGGGTGTCAGCGATGAGGGTCGATTGGAAATTTGGGACAGCTCTCTTCGGAGTACAGAAGTTTGAAATCTGGCCCGATTGAAGCTTTTTCAAGTCATGCGAAGTCTAGACAGTGAAAGTAATGTAGTCAAAATGTTCCCACGCCTGAAAGGATCGGCAACGATTCGGCACAGTTTAAAAGTCATGAGGAAAAGAACCAAAAGTGGCATTAGGAAGAATGCTTTCGTACAGGGAGTGGTTGGGGTCAGTAAATCCCTAACTGACACTGACAAAGAGGCAGATTCATTAGACGCAAACGGGAATTCGGTGATCATGTTTAAAGTAACAATGTGCAGAATTACATGGAGAAGGCAAGAGAATGATACGAATAGAGACCCACGTTTACTTACTGTGTCGACCCAGCAGAGCGAAGGTGGGCCGCATGGCGTCTATTCAGAGTGAAATCACAAGAGAATGTGGGAAGTTAGAAAAAGTTTATATTTACACAGCCTCCATACGTCTGCGCAACACCATATAAGACGACAGCAGTGGAGATCTTTGACATCAGTCTCGAACGTGCATGCCACGCGCCAGACGAAAGGCTGAAGGGACCTGTGGAAACGCCCGCGGGGGTTAGGAGCATCGTGGCGCAGCGGGAGCGTGCGAGGCCCATAACCCAGAGTTTGATGGATCGAAACCATCGTCTGCTATTGTTCAATTCCTCCTTGAGCGACTTCCCTTTGTGATAGTACTGTGTTCAGTGTCTTGCCTTTCAAACGACATCCTGAGTGTTTCAGTGCCCCGATACTGTCGCGAAACTCACACCGTTCAAGTTACGTGCTTTCGGAGGTCTGAGTGGTCTTTTCCTGTTCTTCGTCGGTTTCCTATGAACTTAATTGCAAAAGCACCTCTCTGAGATGCCAATGAGCTGATAAAATTGAACTCATACCTTGTGGTTTCGTGCCTTCCCTGCCATAATTCGCCACGCCGGTTCCGACGTGAATGACAAGACAATCAGCATGTCAGAAACTGTATCAACATTCAGGCACAATCTCTTAGTATTCGGACAGATATCACTGATTGTGAATCACCTCAGATAGAGACAAATGCCAGAGAGTCATCGTGGACACGA
This sequence comes from Chiloscyllium punctatum, assembly GCF_047496795.1. Taxonomy (NCBI): domain Eukaryota; kingdom Metazoa; phylum Chordata; class Chondrichthyes; order Orectolobiformes; family Hemiscylliidae; genus Chiloscyllium; species Chiloscyllium punctatum. The sequence continues at coordinate 33,606,702 of NC_092774.1, read as the reverse complement.
TAAGCTGGACCGCCTCTGTCGGCGGGAGAATGATGCCACGTGTTTATGCCGTCCTGCTGCCTGTCTCTGGGACAGAGAGGCTGAGGGAGCAACGATGGTTCATTTTTAACCGTCCCTTCCGTGTTGGACTGCCTGTAGTCCCGCAGCTCAGGGCCGTGGGGATGACTCTCAGTGAGTGAAGGTTTCACTCGGATTCTCTTCATCTGGGACACTTGGCGCTCAGATGTTAACTGCTGCGCGGTCGCAGCGATGAAAGCGATGCCCACTTTGCAATTGACTTTCTGTAAGATTGCTGCGTGAAGACGAATTCTGAACACCAAGCAGGCTGCACAATAATGTGTTCATATGAATTTACTTGAGGGAAGAGTCTTCGGTATCCATTTCTCTCAGCCCCGCCAGCTTAGCATCTTTCTATCCCTCCGATAACAGACCTTTAGAGGAAGTTCACAATCGAAGTTACTCACTTCCCACGCATTAGTGTAAGTGATACCTCTCGCCCGGAGGGATTGGGAGATAAAGAGCAGAAGGGCGAATGGACTCTTCCCTCCCTCCAGAAAAGCGTACAAATAGAAACGAATTATCCGCCAGAGGAGACAGACCAGTTCCTGGGGATGAGACAAACGTCAGCGCACCGGGGACAGAATGACAAGCAGATGTTCTGGAAACTCTTTGCTGCTTACAATTCTTGGAGCAAAGTGGAATGTATTTCACAATGAGCAAGTTTCAGCTGGCTCAGAGTCTCTAGTGTACATTGGTCGCTGGGTTTATATTTGCACATCGACGATATGTCTGCACAACAGCACATGACACTACAGCAGCGAAGATCTTTTGACGTCATTCTCGAACGTGCAAGTCACACGCCAGATGAAAAGCTGAATACTTCTCTGGAAAAGTTACCGTGCAATGCAGGAGAATGGCACAGCGGGTGCATGCTAGGATCATAACCCAGATGCGAAACCATTTTCTCCTATTCACTTAATGTCACCTTTAGCAGCTTTCCTGTATAACGGCGCTCTGTTCTTTTCCTTGCCTTGTCACTTGCTTCCCAAAACTTCGGGTATCTGAGCTCAATATATCACATCACTTCACAAGTCAAATTTACACAGTTGCGCTGGCACCCTTGTGGAGCTCTGAGTTGTCTTGTCCTGTTCTCTGTCAGTATGTCCTGATCTCGTGTGAAACCTCTTCTCTCAGATGGCAATGAACCGGTGAAGTTGAAACACGTGACTTGCTGTTTTAGTCCATTTCCTGCAGTAAAGAAACCAACGTCCGTGTAATAAAAGACTTTCTGCAGGATTGCTGTGTCAAGACAAATTCTGAACACCAAACAGGCTGCACAAAAATGCACTCATATCAATTTACCTGAGGGAAGAGTCTCCGGTGTCCATTTCTCTCTGTCCCGACAGCACAACATCTTTCTGTCTCTCTGTTAACAAGATTTTTGGAACAAGTACAAAGTTTCCCATTTCCTACGCATGACTGTAACTGACTTCTCCTGCCTCACGTAATAGTGTGAGAGATCAGAAGAGCGAATGGGGGGCTCTGCCTTCCACCAGCACAGCTTGCAAGTAGAAACGAAATGGTTCAATTATCCACCAGTGGAGAGAGCCCGGTCCCTGGGGACGGGACAAACAGCAGCGTCCTGGGAGCAGGGAGACAGATTGAGAAGCAGATGTTCTTGAAACTCTTCGCTGCTTGCGTTTCTGGGAGCAATGCACAATGTATTTCGTACTGAGCAAGTCTCAGCTGCTTCAGGAGGTGGCTGCACCCATGGCTGGTGGCTCGTTAGTCTGGGATATGATTCTAGCTTTGGGTCTTCGAGCATATGCAGCCGTGTGAGATTTCCCGGGTTAAAATCCCAGGCGAACCATCTTTCCTTAAATTGACCTGAGCAGAAATGCCCGATCAATTTTCTCAAAAAGCCGGTTCGTTAAATAAGATCGGACTGCCTGAATTACGGACGGCGCAGAGCTGCCATTGCAGTGAACATGGCGAAGGGAAACACGTGTTAAAAGTGAGAACAAGTATTGCAGATTTTTCGCCCGCGCTATCCGAGTCTGAATGAATCCTCCACCTGTATTACGCTCAATTCTGAGGATGATACTTCAGGAAGAGGGGAAGTGAAGTAATTACAGTAGGGGGTGAACAGGTTGAAGTGACTCCTACCGTCCTGAGGAATGTCAGCAATGAAGGGAGATTGGAAAGTTTGGGTCAGCTCTCTTTGGAGAACAGAGGGCTGAAAGCTGGCCTGATTGAAGTTTTCCACGTCATGAGGGTTATAGACAGAAGAAATAATGCAGTGGAAATGGTCCCAGGCCTGAAAGAATCGAGAACGATTTGACAGAGATTGAAAGTCATCAGGAAAATAAGTAAAAGTGACATTAGGAAGACCTTTTTCGCACATGGAGTGGGGTCAGTAAGTCGCTGTCTGACAGTGACAAAGAGGCAGATTCAATGGGACACCAAAGGGAATTCGGTGGGCATGTTCAATGTAACAATGTGCAGATTTACAGGGAGAAGGCGACAGAATAAGACACTTATTTACATATTGTGTTGAACCAGCAGAGCGAAGGTGGGCTGCATGGCCTCAGTCTGCGCTGTCACACATTTTGTGATTCTGAGTGAAATCAGAGTTGGACCAACTGAACGTGGGAAATTTGACAACTGGTATATTCTACACAACAGGATACTCCATCACAGCAATGAAGGTGTTTTGACATCATTCGCGAAGGTACATGACACAATGCAGATTCAAAACTGAGGATTCCTTTGAATCACTGAGTAATTTGTTTCCAGTTATTCAGTTGACGTCAGTGGATTTGCGCATTGGGAGCCCCTCCAGTTGACAGGTCGAAGCCGTTTTCTCCTGTGTGGCAGTCCCACCAGCACTCCAATTTGCTGTGCTTCCAGTCAGTAGATGCAGATTACTATCCCATACTGATACACGGGCCACGATGACCCAGCTGTGGTGACAAGCCTGTGAAGGGCTGCGTGGTCTTCTCCTGTTCACTGTCGGCTTCCTATTATCCGAATCATCAAACGTCTCTTCTCCAAGATAGGAATAAACTGGTGAAGGTGAAACACATCAGTTGTGGTCTGTTCCATACGCAGGAGGCCCTGCAGTAATTCCCCACGCTGTTTCACACAGCAGCATCCTCTCGGTGAATGAAGATTGGCAAAAAAAAACGATTGAACCAAAAACCAAACCAAGGGAATATACAATGAGAAGCACGGCACCAGGAAGCTCCGAGAAACAGTGAGATCTTGGGATGTTTACCCACAGTTATTTGAAGGTGGCATGACACGTTCGTAGATTATTTAAGAAGGCACATGGGACAACACATACCTTGATCAGTCGTGATGCAGATGAAAGGAACAGGGAGGTTTTGTGTGGATTTACATGACTTTGGTGAGAATCCTGCAGAAGTATTGTGTACAGTTCTGGTCAAAACATGATCGGAATTTATCCTCTCACAGAAACACATCAATCTTCAAAACGCTGATGAGGGATGGAGAGTTTGACAGAGTTTAATATGGGGAACTGGTCAACTATGTAAGAGTGGAGATAATCCCTTGTAAGTAAAGGTCCAAAAATGGTTCTCTCCAAAAAGGATATCAGTCTCCTCTTAATTTTTGGAAAACAAATATCTAGCTCACATTGTCTCCAACAGAGCTGATTCACTTAGCATTGATCCTGCCCAGAAGCCTTGATGGTTTTCTGCCGTGCATCTGGTAGTTGCTACTGTCAATGCTGGAGGAAGTGGATGCTTGTGGATGTAATGCCAATCAAGCAGGCTGCTTTTTCCAGGATGGTATCAAACTTCTTGAGTGTCGATGAAGCTATATCCATCCAGGCACGTGGGCAGTATTCCATTGTACTACTTAATTTTACCTTGGCTTTGGAGAGTCAGCAGGTGAGTTACTCGCCGTAGTATTCCGAGTGTCTCATCTGCACTTGGAGCAATAATATTTAAATTCGTTATTAACAGATAGTTATTGATGAAGCAGCTGAAGTTGGTTGTGTCTAGTCCTGTCGTACTCCTGCACAGCTGTCCTGGAGCTGAGATGACTGACCTCCGACAACCACAACCATCTTCCGATGTGCCAGATATGACATCAGCTCTTTGGGAGTGTGCTGCTGATTGTCATTTTGTGAGGGACACGCGGATGTCACGCTCACCTCACCTCTGGAATTCAGCTCTTTGTCCATCCTTGAAGTAACGATATATTGATAAACTGAAAAAAAGAGTAATTTCTGGAAAAGTTCAATAGATCTGGCAACATCCATGCAGAGAAATCAGAGTCACAGCTTCAGGACCGTTGACATTCTCTCTGAACCCGATGCAACCTTCCCAACTATGTTTGCGTCATCTGCAAAATTGGCAACAGCACATTGGCTTCCTTCATCCATGTCATTCATATGCACAATATTAAAGTATGTGGATTAGTATATATTGGAGCTGTGTGTCTGTACAAATATTACCATGTATAGAAGCAGATCATGTTTACCTGCAAAGATCATTGTGCATTGTAACGGTGCGTGTTTGTATCAAAATATTCTTTTGCATCGGAGATATTCCAGCTTCTATATAATTGTAGTTGAGCATTGGACCTGTTCATTTGTAAGTATAAATATTGTTGAGTCTGGAAAGTGTTCATGTTTGTATTGAATTCCTGTTTAGTTTCGGAGCTGTTCATGCTTGCATATAAGTATTGCTGTATCTCAGAACTGTGCTCTATTACATATGAAGCTGTTGTGCGTTGCAGATGTACATGTTTATGTGGAAATATTTTTCCATTTTTGAAGTATTTACGTTTATACGTCAATCTTGCCGCATATTGGAGATGTAATGAAACTGTTCATATTTCGTGTCTTGAAATTGTGTCTTAGAACTGACCATGTTCATATTTAAATATGGTATATTAGAACCGTTCTTGTCTATATGTAAATGTTGAAGGGTACTGGAGTTGGTTCAGTTAATATATAATAGTTGTGAATTGAAAATGTTACAGTTTATGTATAAATATTACTTTATATTGGAGCTGCTCCAGTTTGTACATAAATATTGCTATGTATTGGAGCTGTTGCTATTTTTATGTAAGTATGAGTGTACGTTGAAGTTATGCCTGCCTCTTATTGATGAACAGTCCTGTGTCTAACATGGGGTTCGGCTGCTGTGCCCCTGTGGAGCTTTGGAATAAATTTGCAATTCAAGCGCCGGCCAGAGGGGCGGCAACACAGGGCAGCAGCAGTCACGTGTTAGTGGTATTGAGTATGATCCGGCAGGGTCTCCTGTTCTCTGTTTTTCGTAGAGTCGACGCATATTCTGGAATAGGGAATAATAATTGAACAGCATCGTGGAAGATACAGAGAGTTACAGAGGGAATGCAATATTTTAATAGGGAGAGAATTCAATTCAGAATAATTGTGATAGTATTGAATAGACGGTAACAATGAGAGGGTTAAACAGAGAGTAATAGGAAGAGGATTAAATACTGTATAACGGGATGGGATTTAATGCAACATAATAAGGAAAGGTGAAAATGGAGATTTATTGGAAAAAGATTGAATATAATTGATCGAAGAAATGATTAACTACAGGGAAGGAGAGAGGATTTAATATCAAGTAGCAGAGATAGGATTAAGTAGGGAATAACGCGAAGAGAGCTCAATATGAAGGAATAGAGATTATGGAATGGGGAGTGTTATGACATGGCAGTGAATCCTTCTGCTAATTAAAACAAACACAGAGAAAAGCTCACCTCAACTCACAATCTGTTAAAGTATGAGTGACAAAGAACTCTCCAAATTCAACGACTTAATGAAAAGTATCAATTTTATTCTTTAACTCAAATGAATATTAAACAACAAATACATACAAATCTGACCATCGTTCCTCTTAAAGATCTGTAATCTACATTCAACTTTATGATAATATTTTGATCCAATAAAAGCCCCTATTTAAACTGTGTCAACTTAATTTTCAAAACAAGAAAGCAGCTGTTGGCGTCGCTGTCTGTCTTCTTTCATCTGAAGAGCTCCTTGGGCCATCTACGGTCTTTTATTCGAAAGATGCTTCTTATAAAAAGGTACCTTTGATAGCAAGTGTTTTGTTAGCAGATATTCTGATGATGGCAGTTGGTCGCTCTCTTTCGCTAACTGTCCAAAATGCGGGCTTTTTTATTCCCTAAACCTTGGATTTTCTCATTGGTTCAATGTTGTCAAAACAGTGAAATTCAAATTCGAATGGGGTTTAGAATTCTGGGGCATCATGTAAACTGATGGCTTAAATTTGAACCGGTGTGAACATCGCAGCCAAATATTGCATATTTTCAGTTTTCCACTACACTTTGAGACTGCTAGTCAGTCACATGACAGGTGTCTGCAAACTCACACTGCTAAAACAGCCTTCTCTCTCTCTTAAAGGTACCATACATGCCTTCAACTCTCATAACAAAAGTAATAGACAGAAAATTGAAAAGAGGGCAACTGGGAGAGAGTTGAAGACAGAGAAGGGAAAGGAATTAATGTGACGTAATTGAAGAGAAGTACGTGGAGTTTAAGAGGAAGTGTGCTCATTGCAGGAGCACAGAGATAGGGCGAATACAGAGAAAGCTGCAGGAATTGCAATGAGGTGGATCTCATTGAATCTGCGGGTTCTCTGATTGCGAATGTTAACCTGGTCTACTGAGGAGTCCTGGCTGATAGATATAAAGAGGAATGTCAGAGATACGGTTCACTCTAGGAATCAGTTTTGTCAGTGTGATGTCCTATGCACCTGTAACTGCAGGGTGAGTTGGTGATGGGTTACCAGTTTCTGTGAAAGGGGAGAGAGTGTAACATCTTAATAGAAGAAGAGAAAATAGAGAATAATAGGGATAGTGTTGAATGCAGTGGAGCAGGGTGGCAGTTAAATACAGGAGAAAGGGAAAGGACTTAATACAGACCATATAGTAATTTGGTGTTTGAATAAAGGAGTGTAGGAGGAGGATTAACTCAAGGGGAAGAGGACAGTGGAGAGGAATAAACAGAAAGTAGTAGTGAGAGGGCTAATTATGGAGCAATGGCAAGAACACTGAATATAGAGATGGCTAAAGACTGTGATTGTTGGGATTTAAATGGAGCACGTGTTCAGTGGAGGGTAGGTGTGTGAGTACTAAATACAAAAAAAGGACACGATTAAATAGAGATTATCAGGAAAAGGATTGAAAACAGTGTAAGAGAGAAATGGTTACGTACAGGTGAACAGAGAGGATCGAATGCAGATAAAGACAGGATTAAGTAAAGAGTAATAGGGTAGGACACATTATGCTGCTGTCCTACAGCATCATGCTCTCGGGTTCGATCCCAGCCTCAGTCGACTGTCTGTGGGGAGTTTTTGCATTCTCCCCGTGTCTCTGGAGGCTCCCTCCAAGTGCTCCGGTTTCCTTGCATAATCCAAAAAGGTGCAGGTCAGGTCAATTGGCCATGCTAACATGCCCATACTTTTCAAAGAAGTTTAGGTTAGGTACATTAGTCAGTGGGAAACGTAGAGTAATAGGGTGGGGGAATGCGTTTGGGTGCGATGATCTTCAGGGGGTTGGTGTAAACTTGTTGGACAGCAAGGTAAGAATTCTATATTTAAAATTACTAACGTATAGAAACAGGATTAAATACTGGACAGTTAACAGGGAGAACTGAATTATGACGAATGGCTTAAATGCAGAGTAACAGGGAGCGGCTAAAATACAAAGGGAGAGAAAGTGGAATCAGAAGAGAATGAAACACTGGGGAACAGTGTGGCCTCATACAAGGGATCAGACAGACGATTAACAGCAAAAGGTTTGCATGCAGGCCAATATAAATGCTAAAATGCCTGGAAATGGAGCGGAACAAATACACAATCGAGATGATAAAATACAAGGTATAGTGACTATTTCCAGCTTGAATCAATTTGAGTGGTAGGTCGTGTTGGGCAGTACCCTCCATTCAAATTTCTAGACATCAATATGAAGCGTTGGCTCTCACTGTGTCCATCCCCATAATTAGTTGCCTCCATGTTTCACTGCCTCCCAGGACAAGCTCTCTCCATCTGACCGACTGTTCCCTCATTCCCATTCCAATTGTTATTACACTTCATTCAACCCCCTTTCCTCACACCTTCCCGTTCCCTCATCCCTTCCCTTTTTCATGGAAACCAGTGTGGACTGACGTTGTGCCATTCTGATATTCTTGTGCTTACGAGTGGGACTGAAGGGCCCTCTGCTGTTCCACTTTACCATCTCAGAATGAGCTAAATTGCTTCCTCCACTTCCTCTGTATCACTCTTCAGAAGGCTTCTGTCATTCAGCCATGGGTTGAGCGCATTGCTGGACAGCGCCAATATTTATTGCCCATCCTTAATTGTCTGAAGGGGTGTAAAGTGTCAACCACATGGCTGTGGGTCTGGAGCCACGTGCAGTTCAGACCAGGTAAGGATGGCCGTTTCCCTCTGTAAAAGGCATGAGCCAACAAAGAAACATTCTGGGTTCATCATTCGACTCTTAAATTTAAGAAAATCATTGAATTGAAATTCCATCACCTGCCACAGTGGGATTTGAAGCAATGCCCCGAGAACATGACTTGGTTGCGTGGATGAGCAGTCTAGTCTGAATTCTCGCACTCTACCTGCTCAATACCTTCCTGCTGTTTGGAAGGCTAGAGAAGCGACTGCATTAAAAATGGAAGTACTACGGATGTTATCAATCAGAAACAAAAACAGGAATTCCTGGAAAATCTGAGCATGTCTGACAGCATCTGTAGAGAGAAATTAGAGGTGAATGGCCTCCTGTTCCAGGATAAACGTTGAAGATAGAGCTGATCAGCGTTCTACTTTTGCTGTGCTGTTGGGTGTGTCTATGCCAACAGCAAAGCTCAGTCCATTGAATTTAAAAACATGTCCGTGAAATGTTAAATTCTCTGAATTTCTGTCCTCCCGTTGAGCAATATTTTAAATGAAGGCTGTTTGAAGTATTCCAAATAGTGCAGCTAATAGTGCAGATATTTCTAGATGCATTTTATACCGTTACCCAGTAAAACGGCCAGACAATTAGCAGATCATGTCGGAAGTGAGAAAGATTCATTATTTTTCTAAAGAGAGATAATATGAATTAACTGGCCTAATTCTGGACGAGGCATAATATTTTCAAGACTTGGAGGTGTACACTTCTCTTTGGAAGTGATTGGATAGGTTGGGCAGGTTTGCAAAAAAAGTAAATGCATAAATTGGAATTAGGATATAAAGAGAAGTGAAATGTTATCAAACCTTTATAATTGACCGTTTCATCCACAGTTGGGGGAAACAGACTGGAATTGAACTCGTGAAAATCAAATGCCTTGCATTGTGTTAAAATTGAGCTCTGCCCACTTCTGAACACTACACTTTCGGAAAAATGTCAATGCCTTGGGTAGATTATAGGACGAGATTAAGAATCATAGGGATATAGCAACAGGCCATTCACCCCCCCTCCCCGTGAGAGCTCATTCTGATAGTCAATGGCTGATCTGAAGCCTAACTCCCTACACCTGCATTTGTACTTTATCCCTTAACACCTACGTTTAACAAAAAAAAATTGTCTCTGAATGAAAATGAACAACTAATCCAGCATCCAGTCCTGTTTGTGGAAAGGAATGCTAAACACCCCCGAACCTTTCTGTGTGGAAGTGCTTCCTAACATCTCTCCTGAACCCAATGACCGTACTTCGCAGACTGTGCCCCTTTGTGTTCGAATCCCCAAACAGCGAAAATAGTTTATGTTTTTACACCCTGTGTCCTAAGTTGTAGATAAACAAGGCCTAAATTGTTCAGTTTCACCTCATAACTATCCCAGATTTCACTGTTTAAAGAAAAAAATTACAATTCTGTTCCTTAAGTGCACCAGAGAACATTCAAGCCACTATTTATAACTCCTTATCTGAAAACTATCTTTTACCTTACACTCCATAATACTGGTCGGAGATTTACGGCAAATCACTTTCAAATGCAGTTGGCATCTTTGGATATCAAACTTTCTTTGTAGATTTCTCTAAATCAGCTTTGGTGTTCTACTGCACAAGTTCCTTTCTTGCAGAGTGTAATTCGGACAGCAGGCTGTTGATGCTTGGGGCTGATCTTTTCTGTTCTCCCCTAAATGTTCAAAATGTCCGGTTTTATACCCCAGGACATCAGATCATTTCATTGGTTTGAAGTCACCAAAACACCAAATTCAAATTTGATTGAATTTTGAAATCTTGTGGCTTAGTTTAAACTGATTGGCCAAATTCGAATTTGTTGTTTACCATGGCAACACAATTGCAGTGTTGGTTTCGCAGTCAAATGTTACATTTTGAATTATTTCAGCACACTCTGTGCCACTCTAAGTTCATACCAGCTTCCAGTCTCTCTTAAATGTACATTCTCTCTTAAAGGTACAGTACACACCGAAACCATCATAACCGTATGGACTAATCCACTTGCTTAGTTAGTGGACCTCGTTTAACACTAATAATTAAATAATAATAAAAGATAATAAACCACATCTTTTAAAAGCAATATATATATATATCAATACATAACATTTCAAACAATCAGCCTTATCCTCCATTATCCCCAGTAATCTTCCAGACTGAAATGTCTGCCCACACACTAGTAAAAAATTTCCAATTACAGCTCTTCGAACTTGGGTTGGGGCTATTCTTCCTACTCCCAAGGTACCTGCTTCTTTGTCCTGATATCTTCTGGAATGTGTGTGGGATCTCTCTGACTTAAGTGGCTTCTTTTAGCTTTAATGTGGAGGTGCTGGTGTTGAACTGAGGTGGGCAAGGTCTGAAGTCACATGACACCAGGTTATCGTCCACTCGGTTTTTGAAATCAGATGTTTTTGTGTGACTTCTGACCTTCTGTTAGTTCGTTATGCAGGTCATTTCCGATGGCAGTGGCCGAGCTGCAGTTTGCTGTAACAATGTCATTCGCATACTTTAAATTTAGTTTCTATCCCAGGAAGGATATTACATAAAACAGTACAGGATATTTAAAACCTTGCGGCAATGTCTTATCAAGAACTCATTCGATGTTCAATCAAGGTGAAGACTTGCATATCTGTCAGGCTTGATTGAATTTGACAGTGAATGCTGCAAACTTCCTGGTTTTATATCTCTATTCTACTGTCTCATGAACACTGATTCACTGTAATCAGTCAAGGTAATGAGACTGTGCACATGGGCCTACCACACCGGCGCCCCTACCGACACCAGGATTCCTATTCCAGGTTCACAACACTGCTGCTTCAGACACCATTGATGCCACCTTCCTCAACTGTCACCACCAGAAGGAACAGAAGACCAAGATGAAGATGAGACAGCAAAGACGAAAGAAGGATGCGACTGGCCTGGTGATTGGAACCAAATGGACCTATGACTCTGCCAACGCCGCAATCTGAAAACAAAAAAATCATGCAGACTTGTACGAGGGAGGTTCACCAGGGCTCGAGTGATGCACCTGTGAAGTGAGACTGGAGAGGTTGGGATCGGTTTCGGTCAAATTCACTGATATCAAGCTGGTGTTCTTCTCTGACCACTGACTCTTGCTGGTCAGCAGGGAAACTGAATATGAAACTACTGATCCCATTAAATATGGAATATCTCAAAAGGGGTTCCACAGGTTGGAGAAACGTGAAACCCCACTTTGAGTCTACCTCAGACTTTTGGGAAACAGTCAAGGGGAACATCAAGAGGACCTTTTTGTCAAAGTTATTCTGAAGGTGAGAGAGCAACGGGGGAGAACTGTGAAAACTCCGGAAAAGTGTGCAGAACTTACACCTGCTGCAGACGATGTGGGTTGATGTCATGGAGGATCAACAGGAGGTAAACATCCAACAAGCCTCGCTCTTTACCTTAGAAGTCTCCAAGGTAATATCCTTGTCCAGGGTCCACACCATGGAGCAAGATAGACGTGCTCATGTTTGTAATTTGAGAAGTTGCACAAGGAGTGCTCTGTTCTCAGAGCCAGAAGGGAAAAGGTGGATCTGTTAGGCTATCTCAACCTGACATCCTAAAGATCAGCAAATCCTTTCATGCCAGACTATGTGACTGGAAGGCCATAAACAGCGCAGCCTCCCGGTCATTCCTCCCTATCTGGTAGATCTTAGACTACAGCAACTGGGAGAGGCTGCAACTCTGGGTGTGCTGACCAAGGACCTCGAGTCGTCAGGAAAGAGTAATACACCAAGAAGTGACGGCTTACCAGCCGAATTGTATTCAATTCTGTGTGACTTGATTGGCCAGGACCTGCAGGAAGAGGACAACATAAAGCTTCTAACAGGTAGTTAGTGTGAATCCATGTGGAAAAGTATCATCCCCTCATCTGCAATCAGAAGTGGACAGGGATGACTGATGAAGGGCTCATGCCCGAAACGTCGATTCTCCTGCTCCTTGGATGCTGCCTGACTTGCTGCGCTTTTCCAGCAACACATTTTCAGCTCTGATCTCCAGCATCTGCAGTCCTCACTTTCTCCAGGGACGACTGATGACCAATTTAATTGATGAATGTAAATTAAATTGTACTGAATAAGGTCATCACCCATCTGGGTCAGTTCTGCTCTGGGATCAGTGATTCACCCCGAGCAAATATGATCTGTACAGGCAGCCTGACAATTCTCAGGGATAGAATCACCTCTGTGCAGGATAGGGGAGTTGGAAACCGGCCTCATCAGCCTGCACCAGGAGGTCCTTGACACGATCTTACACACATCTCTGTGGGATGTTCTCTCAAAAGTAGGCTTTGGAGAGGGATTATACAAATGAACCATACTAGTCTGCACCAACATTATGAATGTAACCTCAATCAATGGTTGGCAAACAGAAAGCTTCTCGATCAGATCGACAGTCAGGCAGGGCTGCCCAATCTCACCTTTCCTGTTGTTTTGTTGACCTGGAAGGCACTACGGACAATTTAACAAGGTCGATTCACCTAACCTGCACATTTTTGGATTGTGGGAGGAAACCGGAGCACCCGGAGGAAACCCACGCAGACACGTGGAGAATGTGCAAACTCCACGTTGAGAGTCGCCACAGGCGGGAATTGAACCCCGGGTTTCTGGCGCTGTGAGGCAGCAGTTCTAACCACTGTGCCACCGTGCCGCCCACTCTGACAAGTTTCTCGAGTGTTCCCAACACTCTGACAAAGATTGAACAAATATTCCACAATGTCTGTAGTGTGATTCCCCAGAACAGGAGAAATCCCCATCCAATTAAAGCAAAACCCACGTTTCCAATGTATTCTGATCGCACCAGCCCCAGAACCCTCACAAATCATCGATACATCCAAAGCACTTCCTCCTTCAACCAATGCTTCCAGCTGCATTTTCATTGGCTTAATGTGTACTCAGAATAACAATGGGATCAGCCTTTCAATTCCTTGCCTGATTTGCCACATTTTACTGATTGGGATTAATGACTGTTTCTCCTTGCTATTGTCATTAGATCAGCCAGCTGAACCTCATAGTGTATGAGTTCCCTGGTTGGAGCTCTGAAACTGATCGAATCAGGGAGCCCGGTCTGAATTAAAAGGATGAATGCCAGGAATATTGAGATGCTGAACACCCGACTCAGTAAGACGCTACTGTCAAAGGAGATGCATTTGTAATAAATGGGAGATTAATGACAGGATGCCGGCCTCTGAAGTGTGATTTCATGACCAGATATTGTTGGTGGAAATGTGAACTCGGACCACGGGCTCTTCAGTTTCAACACTTTCCCTTTCCTGCTTCTGTCCCGACCTAGTAAACCCCGCACCTTAAGATATGTTAAAGTTTTTCTGTGATGTTCTCGACCTAGGCACTTTTGAAGCAATATACCTTCCGGGCTCCTGTCAAGTCAGAAATGATGATTCTGATACTCAGTCACTTTATGTTTGTCCACATCTGCCATTTGACGTTAAATCAGCAACAATCTGACTTCATAGATACTGAAAAGCAAAAAAATAACTTTGGGGAGTTGGGAATTCATATCTGTCTGAGTGCAGGATTGATTGACCAGAATACAGCTGGGCAGCAAGAGTTCAGTAATGAGGGAGTGAAATGGCATAAACCTATGGTTGAATTGCACAAAGTTAGAAGTGTCTGAGATAAGTAAATCTTTGAAGAGAATAATGGAAACTACTGGCACTAAATGGACCGAACGGCTTTTTGTTGCCTCTTGACTTATGAATAGGATAAGCATCTAAATGACTATGAATGTACTGAAATCTTTCCAAGTGAGAAATGAATGAACAATGCCACAAATTTCTCTATATTATAGTGCACTGACTATTGTGTGTGAATTCACTCACTGAACCTGTCCTTCCCGCTCTCCTTGTATTTTACTGTCCAACTAACATTTTGCTATCAACAAACATCGCACATGATCCCACCATCTCAGTCATTGACAGATAATAAATGGCTGTGTCTGGAGAAATGGTCCTTGTGGCACTCACTAATACCAGCCCAACAACATGAAGATGACAGATTTATTCCTTCTCTCTGCTTTCTGTTCTAAATCAGTCCTCAAGCCATGTCCGATTTCCCCATCACTGCAGGCGTCATTGGCAGCATTGATACCCGCTGAAATGTTTCCAAATTTGACATTTCTACATCCTTGCTTTTGCAAATCCCTCCTGGCCTCACTCCACTATCTCACTTGAAGCTGATCCATCCCCTCATCAGTCAGATGTTTTAGGTATCTACTTCGGACATGTGCAGTACACTGCAGAGAACAGGGAATAACTCATCCCCATGTGGTGCTGCACAGATCGTGTGTCTCAGAGTCAGCTCTAAAACATGTCCAGGACACTCAAGTACTGGACGGAGGATCAGTATTGATTGGAACATTTGAGGGTATTTTTCAGTGACTCATTTTACTTGTTTCAATTATTGCCTGAATTGGAGAAGTTTTATTTGATTCAGAAGCTGTATCCATGCAAGGTGAGGAATTCAATTGTGACTTTAGATTTTTGAAAAACTACAATGTGTTGTCTCCATTAACCAACTATCATCCCTTGACAGAACAAGGAACTAGGGAAGCCACATTCCTCTCGTGAGGAGAACATTTCTCAGAGTGACACTTAACAACCAGAATTTAATTTCGAAATCATCAAAGGCGAGGGAAGAGCAGTGATATGAAATGAGATTTGATAGATTGTGTTGGGGTGTCAATGCTGGTATACAGGGCGGCACAGACCCTTAGTAGTTAGTCCTGCTGTCTCACAAGGCCAGCAGGTGGGTGTGGGTGGGATAGCCTTTGCAGGGTCGGTTTGGACTGGATGGGCCCATTGACCTGTTTCCACTTTGTAAGAATTCTATGAATTTATTTCACATGCCTATTTCCAATGTTTCCTACTGACCGATTTAAATTTGTATTATCCAATAAACCTCAGTTTTAAAATAGAATGTGACAGCTGGGAGTATACCCACTGGTATCACTTGTTTGTTCAAATTGTTAAATAAATGAATTGAACCACATTGAAATGTCACAGTCCCCCAGGTGATGTCAGCAGGTATAAATGAAAGGCTTTTGATTGTATCACCTCGGTATTGAGTAAAGAGAGATTGCCTGCACAAAGAGATTCAGGCAGAAAATGACGCTTGCATTTCGTCATGTGCGGACAATATTTTACACGACCTTTCCATTTGTAGCAATTCCTGGTAAGTGCCTTGAATTTGTGTGAATCGGTCTGAGGATTGTGTGCGGGTTCACTTTGCAAGTGACAATGATACATGGGCATATTGTGCCCAAAGTCACACAGTGGCAGATGATCAGCCATTTCGTCTCAGATTTCAGAGACTCTGTGGAAACCCTATCTTGCAGATTCGGCAGGAATTGCTTTGGAAATTATTCATCTCTTCTTGGAACGTTCCTGAAATCTCCATTTCAATCGGAATCCATGGAGAGTTTCGGTGGAATTAAGAAAAGGAAACACTTTGGCAAAATATAAGCGGTGGTATTCTAAAGTAGAGAGTGCAATATCATTTAGTTTGAGTTTGGTTCTGCGGTTTTTTTGAGTGAATATTCAGTAGGCTTCTCTGTGCATCTGAAGGTTATGGTTAACTTCAAGTTATTTCTGAAATCACAACAATTGTTTTAAAAATTGCATTTGATGTTTGGCTACAGTGAACCTTCGTTTATTTTTGATGCTTTCAACCCAGCATGGCATTGATGGAGCCTGAAAGATTTGTTGAAGAGTTCTGGAATTTGTGATTAAGGAAGAAACCCTTAACTGAGAAAGCATTACTTTCACTTGAATCATTTTTGTCAGTTCTTTCAGTTCCTTGAAGACCCTGGAACTAAGTGAATGTATAGATCCGTGCTCATGTGAAGGAAATGAGAGTTTTAGTAAATTATATTGCTTTGGAATGAAAAGGTTGTATTAGTCCCAGACAAAAGTGTTGTGACAAGAAAAATCTCTGAAGAGATTGTTTCAAGCTAATTACGTTGACACTGTGGTAGCTCCATGAAGGAACTTACTGCAGTTCCAGTTTAGAAGTGACAGTGACTAGTCATTTCACCAAGTGATAGATACAGGGATTCTCGTGTAAATATTATGTGAGAGTTGTTTTGTTTGGAACGGTACTGGGGGTCATGTTTTGTAAAATATATCAAGGTCACGTGTTTTCTTTCAATTATGGATGTTTTGAGGGGAATGAGAATGAAACAGTTCATCCGTGTTCATTGCTCTTGAATCTGCGTTTTAAGTAAGTAGTTTGATTCATTCTACTTAATCGTATTTTCTTGTGCAAATAATATTCGCAGCATTGTGTGTTTGCGATTGAGCAAGAGATCACATTATTAAATCAAAATAAGTAAGGTTATCATCCATCAAACTGGATTTGTGTTTAGGATTTGGCTTGTTCTGTAACTAATCAGCTGGTATCAGAACAGAAGTGAGGCGATTAAAGACTAATACTAACTCCTGAGGAACTGATAAACTAACCCCACTCTTCATATAGTTTGCGCCTCAACTATATCCATCCAGATCCATTATATGGCCCAAAGCCTGATCAGTCATCCACACTGAGTTTAATACCTTATCACCCATCACAAAGTTATTACTCTCTCACTCTGCACCAGAGCCAACTCAAAATAAATTCCTCAGTCCCTGCCAGATCCGTAAGACTGCAACTGCATGAGACGCTGGTTGGCTCACACACATACGGTTTTGTGCACAGTACAGGTCATCACCGAACAGTGAGGACAGAATTACTTTGAGGAGAGTAGAGAAGATATTTACAAGAATGGTGTTAGTATGTGGAAATTCCGGGGTTCAAAATCACACAACACCAGGTTATAGTCCAACAGGTTTTATTCGAAGCACCCTGAATGCTGCGGACCAGGTGCTGGAAAGGGAGATCAGAGCAGCTTGTTCGTTTTTTCAATTGATGCAGACATGAATGACCTCTTTCAGTGCCATAACTTTCGTACATTCCTGTGCTATTGCAGAAAGATTGAGGAATGTTGAAGTGAATTCACTTGGTCGGTTAAATGGCCTGTTTCTATGTTTTCCATTTCCACTGTGGATTGTTACAGGTTGTGTCCATCTTCCAGTTGTTCCCTGAAGAAGTGTTTGTAGCTTCATAACTTTAAAATGCATAAATAAATTTTGCATGGGGAGGAATACTATTAATTAAAGTTAGAGCATAAGAATTTACCAAATCATTAAGTTAATATTACTTATCTTGTTTAGTTGTCTCATTACAATGTAAAAACTTAGAAAAGAAGGATTATGAAATATTGTATTGTCGATGAACTGTTGAGTATTCAGATCATCAATTTAAACATTAATTGCCCCGACACGATAGAACACAATAGACAGTCAGAGAGACCTGATTTTTAATCATATTTCATTATACATTGGATTGGAGCTGTCACATTCAGAAATTGCAGTTGGGAACTGTCTGTTTTGATTCGCATTGCATAGATAATTCATAAAATATCAACAAGCACCTTCCAAAAACTATTTGAGTCAGGTAGTGCAGAGAATGCAATAAAAATGTCACAGCTCCCTATTTGCATTTTGTATTATTTGCTGACTGAATATCAGCGAAATTAGAACATTTGCTAAACTTGACAAGGAATTGTTCACTTTCCGAACCAAACTATGTGGGATTCAGTGAGTTAACAGATCCTCAGTTTATCATCACAGAGAGGGCTCAGATCATGGATTACACCTTTAATGATGAAACAAACCTATCTCAGCTCTGTCAGCATTGAACATCAAACAGATGCATCTTCACAATTGTAACAAGAAATGGTTTTGTAATATAGTGACAAGACGTTTCGAGGTAACCCAAATTGGAGAAAGGGAAATAATTGTGACTGTGAGAGTGGCTCCTTTTTTGAGATAGTTCGGGTGTCAACGCTAACTTCCAAAAAAATGCTGGAAGAGTAAATTTTTTTTAATGTGCTATTACATTGCTTTGGAAATTTGGGGAAAAGAAAGATCAAAGCAACACAATGTAAAAAACGGAGGAAACTGTGGGAGAGTTCACAACACAGGAGCAGGTACGTTTATAGTTTTTAGTCTTGCTGAGTTTTTGGTGTATATCTGCAATATTCAGTAGAATGAATTATTTTTGGTTACAAGTTTTATTGAGATCTGTCTCTTGATTAAAATGTAAAAATATAAAACATCAGCACTACATTAGCCGGTAGCAGTGGCCTTTACAGCAGTAAGGCTGTAGTTTGTTCTGGGTGTGTAGATTGTTAAGTTGCAAAGATGGCGTTTAGAGGAGCGATGTACTCTTCCTGTCAGATGTGGTAGAGCTATGTTTGGTCGTGAATCCTATCATATCACTTTTCAGGAGCTATGGGGTCTGATGGATGGCAGCTAAAGGAAGAGACAACAAAAGCAGACATGATCAAGTAGACAGGTTACCTCCAGGAAAAGCAGGAGAGGCAGATAGGTAGTGCAGGAGTCTCCTGTGGCTATCCCCATTTTAAAGAGATATGTTGTTTTGGAAAATGTAGGGTGTGATGGACTCTTCGGGAAATGTATCATGAACAGCCAAGTACTAGCACCAAGACTGGCTCAAATGTAACGACTGCTACGCCAGGTTCCAAGTCACCAATTGTGATAGGAGACACTATCAACAGAGGCACAGACAGTCTGTTGCCACACTGTTGCCAGGATCAAGGATATCTCAGAGAGCGTGTAGAATATTCTGAAAGGGGAGTGGGATCAGCAGAAGGTCATTGTGTACATTGGGACTAACGACACAGGAAAAAATATGGACGAAATTCTAAAGGGAGAGTATGAGGTTAGACAGGAAAATGAAAGGAGGTCCTTGAGGGTAGTAGTATCTGGATCATTCTCAATGCCATGCGCTAGTAAGTGTAGGACTAGGAGAATGGAGCAGATGAATGTGTGGCTGAGGATCTGGTGCAGGGCAGAATGCTTCACATTTTTGCATCATTGGCATATTTCTTGGGGCATAAGTGATCTGTATAACAAGGACAGATTGTAACTGAATTAGAAAACAAACTAATTTACTGGCAGGGACATTTGCTCGAGATGCTCAGGGACATTGAAACTAGTCAGGTTGGAGTGGGGATTACGGTCATGTTGGGTGAGCGGGGGTGGAATCGCGTGATCAGACCGACAGTGAGGAAAGAAATCAGCCTGAGACTGACACAGAAGGGAAAACGAGCAAGTCCACTTGTCAGGCAGACTCAAAGCAGAGAACGACACAAGACTGACAAATTAAATTCCATTTATTTCTGCACAAGATGCCGAACAGAGAAAACAGATGAACTGAGCTCGTGGTGAGGAATATGGGGCTAGGATATCATAGCAATTACACAGATGTGGTTCAGGGATGGACAGGACTGGCAGCTGACAATTGTAGGATAGAAATGCTGTAGGAAGGAAAGAAAGGTGTCAAGAAAAAAGACGAGTTGCTTTTTGATAAGGGATAACATTACAGTTGGACTTAGGGAGAATATTCCTGGGAATACATCCACGGTTGTATTAGAGTCATAACTACGCCCAGCATGGTCGGAGCAGTCGAATAAATGTTCCATCATAGATAAATATCAACACGATGATTCTCAATTCCCTTTTCAAAATCAATCCCCGTCCTTTGTTTGTAATGTTGGGGCCTTGTGCGAGGAGAAAACCGAGTTGACGTTTGGATATCATTGACAAATGTTCCGAGGGATGTGTTCTGGTGAAGAATGATTGCATTAACGATGTTTCTCTCTCCACAGATGCTGCCATAGCTGTTGAGCTTCGCCTGTGATTTCTGTTTTTTTTATATATTTCTGGTATCCACAGCACTTCTATTGATTATGTGAAAATGTTTCACTTCCCAAACTACTTCCCAGAAGTACTTCTTAGAATTGTGGAACCCGCCTGTACTGAAGAGGTGCACCAGTCGTCAAGCTTGTGCTATCAAGGCTCGATGAAATCTGGTCTTGTCCCAGGTAGTTGTTAAAGGTTGTGAGGTTTCCTACATCAACAACCCTCCCAAGCACTGAATTATCAGAACACACACCACTCTCTGAGTGAAAGACCTTTCCTCAAATCCCCTCCAAACCTTTTGCTGTTCACCTTAAAATTTATGCACTTTTGCCATCTGTCAATTCTCTGTCCCAGTTAGATATGGAGATCTTCCATAGCTGTCTGGGCAGAAGTGGAGAATGCTTGATCAGTGACTTCCGATTTATATTTTATATTCTGCCTCTTTCAGTTAATTTCCTGCTGATGTTTGTTCTCTATCGGGGAAAGTGTGGCCTCTCTAACTGCACAACCCGCTGCCTGCTGGCTATGGCAGCCTCAGATCTACTGTTCATTTTCACTGAGATCATACTGTGGCGATTGAAAGTACTTTACTACCCAGGGTGCTTCCTGGACATCACCCCTGTGTGCAGTGCTGTCTATGTCCTGCTTCGTGCATCCACAGACTGTTCCGTCTGGTTCACTGTCCTTTTCACCTTTGATCGTTTTGTAACCATTTGCTGCTTGAAAATGAACAGAAAATATTGGACAGACAAAACCTTGGCTGTGGTTCTGGCTGCAACAAGCATTCTACTCTGTTCAAAGAATGTTCCCTTCTATTTTCGGTATAGACCTGGGAGGATATTTAACAATGTTCCAAAGTACTGCTTCATAAAGTCAAGTTACTTTACTGATCTAAGGTGGCGAGGGTTTCAGTGGTTTGATATCAGTTTAACGCCTTTCATCCCATTCATGTTGATTCTGTTGATGAACACTCTGACGGTCAGGTACATTTTAGTGGCCAGTCGAGTCCGCAAGAGCCTGATGGGTCAGAGCAAAGGAGAGAGTCGCAAAGACACAGAGATGGAGAGCCGGAAGAAGTCGGTGATTTGCCTCTTCACCATATCCATCAGCTTCATACTTCTTTGGGGAGTGTACATTGCAACCGTCTTATACTTCACCATTAAAGCAAGAGGTCCTTGGAAGAACGTTTACTTTATATGGACCGGAGAAATACTTCTGGATTTAAGCTGCAGCACAAACACATTATTTTATGCAGTGACTGTGCCCAGGTTTCGTGATAAGTTCAGGAATGCGGTGCAGCAACTGGTCACGTAAATTCTTCACTTAGGGTGGAAAGAGGATAGAAAGAGGCTGGTAGAGAGATTTGATATGATGGACTGGCTGTGAGTGATCGGTTCAGCTCGAACACTGTATCTTCATGGACTGTCCTTTGGATGAGTGTTATAGACCGGAAGAATGTGGTCTCTGCATTCCCCCTGCAGGGGAAGAGGGAGAGGGACAGAAACGGACCCTCCTGCACCACGATGATTGTCAGACTCTCCCTATTCAGCTCCCAATAAACACTTTATTACAACAAAGGAAAGGCTCCGGGTGTTGGTGATCCTCTCATCTGAATTGGCGATTGGAGATGAGCATTTGTATTGAAAGAGAGTTTATTCAGTCCACCTCCTGTCTACTCTCTTCAAGGGGTCTTTGCTTTCTCTCTCTCTCTCTCTCTCTCTCTCTCTCTCTCTGCCTCTTTCTGTCTGTGTTTGTTCCTCTCTTCCTCTCTCCACTGTTCCTATCTCTCAGAATCCTGCTCAGTCTCTCTGTCTCTCTCTCTCTGTCCGCTCTGTGTGGCGCTCCCTGTCTGTATCGTTCTCTCTCTCTCTCTCCACCTTTTTATCTGTTTGTCTGTCTCTCCATCACCCTCGATCTATCCTTCTTTGTCTTTCTGTCGATCTCTTTCTCTGTCTCTCTGTCTCTCCTTCTCGCTCTCTGTGTCTTTTTCTCACATTGACCATGCCAGACACTTGTTGTCTCAGTTCAGCACATGCTCACGTGCATTGACTGACCTCACTTCCCGATCACTCCGTTCACTGATCTTTCCACAGGCAGTGATTTTGCAAAGTTCAAAGTGCACAGATACAGCCAGCAATACCTTGACACATTACTGTAAGTAAGTCGGCTGGTCATCTCCCTTTCCTATCTCCGTGGCTGGGCGGGAAGTGTGTTCATGCGTTTACCTTTCAGTGCGTGACGGTGTTTGTGTGTGTCTGTGTGTGTTGCGGGGGGTTCATTGCCTTTGTGGGGATGTCACTCTGTGTGTGTGTCCCTTGATTTTTGTCGTTGGATATGTCCCTGACTGTGACACATTATGAGTGTGTTTATGCATCTGAGTGTGGGTTTCCCTTTGTGTGTATTTCTGTGAAAATATATTCATGCGTTTATGTCTTTGGGAATGTTATTCATTCTGTATGCGAGTGTTTCTGTGAAGTGAGTGTTTTTTTATGTGGGTCTATATTACTGTGCCTCTGTGACTTCATAAATGTTTGTGTTTTACATATGTGCATCTGTTGTGTTTGTGTCTGTGCATATGCTGTTTGTGGAGTTACATTCCTTTGACTGAGTGTGTGCGTGCGCGTGCGTGTATGTGTGTTTCACTGTCAGCATGCCATGATTGTTCTGTGACTCCGTGTGTGTCTCTCTGAGTGCCATTGTGGGGGTGCGGGTGTGTATCTGCCTGGCTGTGCTCTTGTTTAATCAGGTGAGTGTGTTGTTCAGACTGTGTTTTGCTGTCTGTTCGTGTGTCAAGATCTTTCTGTGCCCCCAGCAGGATCTCTCTGTGCCTCTCTACGTTTATATCTCTGTTTGTTTCTGAGTGTCGCTCTGTCTGTATCTAATTGTGGTTGTGTTTCAGTAACTGTGTTTGAATGTGCTTGTGTGTATGTATAAGACGTTTCTGTCAATATTTGCAGATTGGTGTGTATTGTCTCTTACTCTAAGTTCGCTTCTATGAGCGTGAGGCTGAGGGTGTGATTCTGTGTCTGTGAGTATATGTGTTCTTAAATCACAGCATGAATGGTTTTGTGTGTGTGATGTGTGTGCATTCAGCTAGATATGGGTGTGTTCCTATATGTATAAGGATGTCTTTTTTCTGGTTGTGTGTGTGTGCATGCATGCAAGTGTGAGTAGGTGTTTCTCCCTTCAGCACTCTGATTGTATTCTTGTGTTTGTTATCAGAGTGTGTGAATGTTTCTGCAGTTTTTGTGCAGGTGTGTTCCCACATTTTGGTTTGACTGTGTTATTGTGCGTGATTTCATGTTTGGGTTTGTGCGTGTATGTTTGTCTTTGTTCATCAGTACGCTCATGTTTGACTATTACTGTGGATGGGTGTGCTTCTTCGTGTTCGCCTATGTGTGAGGATGTGGGTGTGTTTGTGTGTGTTCCTCTATGTGTGGTTCTATCTTTGTCTGAGAACCTCTCCTGTAAAAAGACTAGAGAAACCTAGAGTAGGTCACGCTTCACAAATTGCTTTCAACGGCGTATTTCTGGAAGGCTGTGAAATATCTCAATATAAGTACGTCTGCCTCTTGCACCCTGAAAGCTGAACTGTTACTTCCGTTCAAAGAACTTAGCCTAATGAACGAAACAAGATAGTGGAATGTTCGATGAAATTACGGGTTCTTTCTGATTAGGCCTTACAATGTAGGAACAGAATTAGACCATTCAGCCTACTCAGCCTGTTCTGCCATTTGATCATGAAGGATCTGTTTTTCAATTCTATTATGCTGCCTTCTTTTCATAAATATCACTTACTAATCAGGAACCAATATCTTTCACATTTAAATACATTTGTAATGAATCAGGCCAGACCCTCTCCAAACATTTCAAGATGGCAATCCAGACCCTAAATTTTCGACTTGTTTTGAACAGGTGGAGAGTCGATATTCCAGGAGTGATGCAGGTGGTCAAAACCCCTTGTTTTCAAGTAAACAGAATTTATTTACAGAGTACCAAATGAAACACAAACAAAAGAGAACAGAATACAGAATAACATTAATTGATCTAATCCAAAAACCCAATAGACTATCCCAATTTAACGATTGTTGCACATTCCTCCAACAATCCACATAAACATCCCATGGCAAAACGGGTAAATTCAAACATAGCGTTTTACAGAAGAGAAGTCAGAGAGAGATTCAGCTTGGCACAACTTGTTCCATGTTGCTGTTCCTTCTACCAGCAGTCTAAACAAAACTAACTGTTTGCTAACACCAAACCAAACTGAACTAAACCAGAGGTAGGTTGAGCTAGTTGAACTGGCCACTTCCCATTCATTGTATAAGTGCTCCTTTTGCGCACTTGAAAGCCTAATACCCGAGGCATTATCTGTTAGATACAATCAAATTGGTCCTACAACCCATCCAAACTAGACACCCCTGAACCCCAGAGTTTCTGACCACACTAAAAAACAAAAGGACAACATAACCTTATGAAAGGAGCAGCATCATAACATCTCCCCCTTCCAAAAAAGTGAACCATCAATATCCAAAGATGGCTTTTTTTACAAGGCCTTAATCTTTAACTGTTTGTGCAATACAACACCCATGTGGATCATATTGACAATAACAATGCAACCCTTCACTACGATTTTCTGTTTCAATCTGTTTCCATCTTGCTATTGAGCACTTTGTTTCTCTTTCAAGTCTCGACAATCACATTTTCCCATCCTGTCACATACACATTTTCAAATTGAATGCCTGCAATAACAAACTCCCTCCAAACAGTCTGGAATTTTAGTCCTTAAATTTCAGTGCAGACTTCAATGGGTTATGATCAGTATGTATATTTGACTCAGACACGTTACTTGTAACATAAAAGTTGAAACGATTTAAAGCAAACACCAATCTCAAAGTCTCCTTCTCAACGTTCGAGTAATTCTGCTGACGTATGTTCAAATTCCTGTTGAAATACCTGAGATGTCTTTCAATCTTCTCATCATCTTCCTGTAAGAATAGAGGACGAACATCCAGATCACACGCATCGATAGCCACCTTGAATAGATTTGCATTATTCAGGATGTCTAACCCTGGAGCAGTGGTCAACAAAACTTTCTGACAGTTCCCTGTCAACGAAAACTTTTTGCCGTTCTTTAGTGATTCAGTGAGTGGAGAATCCACACTGCTAAATTTGGTGTGAATTTCCAGTAAAACCCATTCCATCCCAGGAAGTTTAGTATTGCTCTTTTTGTTGATGGTATGGGAAACTCCCTAATTATCTTTGCTTTTAATTCCATGTGGTCGTTTGTCCACGCCAAATAACATGGACCACGAAGGTGACTGGGACTTTGCCACATTCACGTTTAGTCAGTGTCATCACCACACCTGTCTCCCAAAGTCAATGTAACAATTCTGTTAAAATTTATCAAATGTTTCTTCCATGTGTGACGAAAAATCACTAGGTCATCTATATATAAATATATAAATATTATATATATATATAAAATTATATATATATATATATATATATATATATATATATATATATATATACACACACACATACACACACACACATATATATATATATATATATAACAATGCAACCTTATTGAAATAACCTTATTGGTTAGGCTCTGAAATGTGGCTGGCACATTTTTCATACCAAATGGTATGACTTTATATTGATAAGGGTCATTTTGCATGACGTAAGCTGAAACTGTCTTCACTCTTTCAGACCAAGAGTATCCTCTGAGCAAGGCCAAGTTCAAAATATAAGTTGCTTGTTTCACCTTCAGTGAATAATAGGGAAGGCAAATGGGAGGTTGGTTTTTAAATGGAGTATAGAAGTAGGGGTGTTATAGGTTCACACCTATATCAGACACCAATTAGTCCACAACTGAACACTGGGAAGAATTTTGGGCCTTTTAGTTAAGGAAAGTTATACTGGCATTGGAGGCAGTCCACAGAAGTTTGACCAGGATGATATCAGGGATGGAAATAATGTCTTATGAGGAGAAATGAGTAGGTTGGGCCTGTGGTTAATACAAGTTAGAAGATTTCGAGGTAACTTTATTGTCACAAACACGATTATGAGGAGACGTGACAGGCTAGATGTGGGAACGTTTCCCCTTTTGGGTGAGTTTAGAACCAGAGGGAATAACCTGCAAATAAGGGATTGGATGTTTAGGACAGCTGTTGAGCCTGGATTGTTAAGTGCATTCAAAACCAAGATTTTTTTTATATCAGAAAGGGAATTGAGGATTATGGGGAAAGCGGGAAAGTGAAGTTGATGCTTACCAGAACAATAGTGGGAGACAAAGTGCGACATCCCATGAATGAATAAAGGAAAATAGTCAGGAGAAAATAGTCATTGAAGGGAAGATTGGGATCTAGTGATAATGGTTGAGCAACCTGGAGATCTAGATCTTCTGAATACACAAATTCAAATCCCATCATGGCTGCTGGTGGAATTTATGTTCAGCTATTAAAAAGATCTGCAAGTGAAAGTTTCTCTCGGTCCTGGCAACCAGGAAACAGTTATTCACTAAAATAATGAATTGCAGATGTTGGAGATCAGCCACAAAAGGCAGAATTGCTGGGGAAACGCAGCAGGTCTGGCAGCATCTGTGGGGAGAAAACAATTAATGGTTTGAATCCAGCCAAGTTTTGAAGGACCACTGGACTCAAAGCAGTAACACTTGTCTCTTCATAGATGCTACCAGAACTGTTGTGTTTCTCCAGAAACTGTCCTTTTTAGGTCAGGAAATCTCCCATTCATGAACCCTGCATGCATGTATGCACGTGCGTGCACGCGCGCGCGCGCGCACACACACACACACACCTTGTGACTCCAGACCTGCTATAATGTGGTTGACTCTCAACTGCCTTCTAGCATTTAGTCACAATTACTCTGTCCAAGGGCCATGAGAGACAATGAGCAAATGTTGGATGTGCTCGCAATCATCACATCACATAAAATATTTTCTCATAACTGAAAAAAACAAGTAGATTAATGAGGGACAGCCAAAACAAACTACTGTGGGAAAGTCATGCCCAACTAACCTGATTTGCTTGTAGATATATTTTTTAAAATCCTCTTCAGAGAGGACATTGATTACACCACTGTTGGAATACTGCATGCAATTCTGGGCTCTTTGCTACAGGAAGGAGGCTGTGAAACATGAAAGGGTTCAGAAAACATTTACAAGGATGCTGCCAGGGTTGGAGGGTTTGGGCGACAGGAAGAGGCTGAATCTACTGGAGTCATTTTCCCGGACGGTTTGAAGGTGAGGGGTGACTTTATAGATGTTTATAAAATCATGAGTCCATTGATAGGGTAAGTAAGAAAGGTCTTTTATCTGGGGAAGGAGAGTCCAGAATTAGTTTGCATAAGTTTGAAGTTATTGGCAAATGGAGTTTAATATAGCTAAGTATGAGGTATTACATTTTGTATAGTCAAATCAAGGTCGGATGTACATGGTGAATGGTAGGACCTTGATTGTAGTTGAACAGAGGGATTTTGAAGCTTAGGTTTTGGCACATTGGACTTCATCAGTAATGGCATTCTGTATAAGATACCAAATTAGAGGAGAGATATGCTCCAAATATTAACGTCTACCAACAAGTACCAAATCTGTTTCATATGCAGTATTTTGAACCAAGAGATCGAGGGTTGCGGGTTATTAGCTCCTAGAAAATGGAGTCGTGGGTAGACAGGGTGGTGAAGAAGGCTTTTGGCATGCTTGCTTTCATTGGTCAGAGCATTGAGCGCAGGAATTGGGACGTCTTGTTGCAGCTGTCACACATGCCACACAACAACGATAGGCGTGGCGCTGCTCCACCCCTCCCCCCACCCAACCCCACCCCCCCCCCCCCCCCCCCGACTGGCTGTCCCTTTGAATGTCTGTGGGAAGTTTAGACCCACCTGCCTGTGTTTGGCTCATATGTACTTAACCAAATAATTTTAAACATTGTAACATTACCTGCATCCACCACTTCCTCTGACAGTTCATTCCACACACGAACCGCCTTCAATGTTAAAAACGTTATCCCCACCCTCGTCCTTTTTAAATCTTCTCCCTCTCATCTTAAAAGTATACTCCCAAACATTGAACTCCCCTACCCTTCGGGAAAAGACAAAGTTTGCTCACCATATCTTTGTCTCTCATGACTTCATAAACCTCCATAACCTCCATCCTCAAACATCTACACTCCAGTGAAAAATGTCCATGTCTATGCCGTCTATAAATCATTCTGGCAACTTAATAGTTAAAAAAGGTGAGCTTTCAGAATTGACTGAAAGGGCAGTGAAGATTCAACCAGCTGACAGTGGATCTGAAATCACATGGAGATCAGATCAGGTTCGGACAGCAGGAAACCAGATAAGTTTTTATAACAAACCACAGCGGTTTCATCATTCGACTCTGAATTCCAGATTTATATTGAATTCAGATTCCTCCATCTGCCGGGGTAGGTTTTGAACCCAGGTCCCTCGAACATTACCTGGGTGAATAGTCTGGTGACAATAAAGTCGACCATCGCCTCCCCTGAAAGCATTGGCATATTATGTTTAGAGGTAAGAGAGGACCAAGAGGTGACAGCAGCTGCTAAGTTGTTGATATTACACAAGGGAACATCAGCACTCTCAGTAATGGCACATACTGAAGCCAGGACCCTGTTTCAGAGGTAAGGGCTCGGGAAAAATAAGAAATAGGAACAGGAAAATGACATTCAACCCCTTGTGCCTGCTCCTCCATTCAGTAGGATAGTGGCTGATCTGACATTCCCCACATCCACTTTCCTGCCGTTTTCCTGTAACTGTTCATCCCCCAACTGATCACGAATCTATTGATCCTAGTTTTAAATGTGACATGAAAGCTGTCAACAGAGTTACTGGGATGGGGGAAGGGGGTGGCTCAGGACGAACTTGGGAACTAAAGCAATGGCTTCACACTGAGCAATATTTAAAAGGGAATGTTTATGGTTATCCAATGCTGGGCAGTCATTCAGATGAAAGTATTGGTAAATTATGAACGACAGAGGAGTCGGGAGAGAAATGGTGTTCAGGTACAGTTGGATATCATCAGTATAGATGCCAACACCAGCAGCTACGGTTAAACAAATAAGAACGGAAGACGCTAAAAGCAGACACTCCCAGAGGGTAGAGTGATGCTGGTGAGGGTCAGTACTGTCATTAACCCTGATCAAGGCTCTCCGCAGGTCGACGAGGGAATGATTATCCCTGTCACCGTTACAAAGGATGTCAAACATGACCTTGATAAGAACTGTTTCAGGGGAGGAAACCAGACTCGAGGGCTTTAAACACAGAATTCTGGAAAAGATGGGAATGGCTAATTCAACAATGTTACATCCAAACCTACACTTCCATTGTTGCGATAATAATAGAAGTGTTTTGGTTTGTATTTCGAAGATTCTCAGCAACACTGTGTAAGAAGCAACAAAATTAACACAAGAAATACTGCAATTGCTGCAATGTGCCTGCTCCCAATAGGAGGCCATCTGGTGTTCAACTAACTGTCTACAAGGGACAATATTGGAAAGGAATGGCCCAGTTCATAGCTATAAGAGGGGAGACACAGACTCCTTGATACAGACATACAATGGGTGGGAGTAGGCCACTAGGCCTTCGAGCCTGCTGAAACATTCAATAAGATCATGGCTGATCTGAATTCAACCTCAACTCTACATTCCTACACATCCCCGACAATCTTTCATCCACTTGGTTATCAAGAACCTATCTACCTCTGCCTTAAAGATTTTGAATCCACTGCCTTTTGAAGAAGACACACAACCCTCAGAGAGAAAATAAATTATCCCCATTTCTGTCTTATACTTTTAATATATGACCCTCTAGTTCCAGATTAAGATCAGGATACAACCTGCATTCAAATGACACCTGCGGGCAAGTAAACTATCACGGAGTGCTTCACGTGAACATATGAGAATTCCTTTAAAAATCACAACTGCAGAGCACAAATTAGGACAGGTGACCAAAGACTTGGTCAAAGGGACAGGTTTAGGGCAACCCTTCAAACAGGTTCAATTTCCCAAACATCAGAGGACAAAGACGTAAACAGCAAAACACAAAATAGCAACGAATGGGAAACAGCAATGTAGTGGTAATGTCACAGGATAAGTAATCCAGGGGACATGAGTTCAAATCCCACCACAGCAAGAGGTGAGGTGAGATGTGAATAATTCAATTCATAAATGGGGAACACAAAATTAGTCTCAGTATGGTATCGAAAACACAGACGTCAATTGTCATAAAAACCCATGTTCACCAATGTCCTTTCAGGTGGGGAACTGCCATCCTTACCTGGTCTGGCTTACATCTGACTCCAGACCGACAGCAATGTGGTTGACTCTCAAACTGCCCTCTGAATTGGCACAAGCAAGACACCTTGCACTTAGGGATGGATAACAAACATCAACCTTGTGAAAGTGTCACAACAGAAATTGCTGGAGAAACTCAGCCAGTCTGGCAATACTGATGGAGAGTGAGAGAGAGAGAGAGAGAGAGAGAGAGAGAAAGAAACAGAGGCAATATCCTGGCCTGAGTCCACATCAGTTGTGAAGAAGGGTCACAGCAATTGAAATGCTAATTCTGCTTCTCTCTCCACATGCGCTGCCAGTCCTATTGAGTTTCTCTAGCAATTTATTCATTTTTGTGTTTCAGATCTCCACAATCTGCAGTTCTTCATTACACTATGGGAAGCTCAAATCCAGTAAAAGGGTAAAGCAGAAGGGATGGAATTACTCAGAAGTCTGGCACCAGCTATGGAGATAAAAACAGTTCGTACTTCGGGTCATTGAATGATCTTACATCAGGGACAAACTTTTGGGGAAGCTGCAAGAGTAAAAGCCACTGGTGTAACTTCAACATCTGGGAGAACTCTCTCAGCCATGGGGGTCAGGCTGACTCAGCATTCTGGTCCTGCTCATTACCTGTTAAATTCTCCATTTGTTGTTCTTGTTATATGTCAACATGGTTGACACATTTCTAAAATGATATTCCAAACAGAGAGGAATTTTCCATGTAAGTAATCATGCATTAGAGGGTTTGGAACGTGAATGTAACATTTAAATAGAAAGTATTTATTCATGCATGGGGTGTGGTCATTGCTGGCAATACCAGCATTTTTTATCCATCCTTAACCACCCTGTGGTTGGTTGGAAAAGTGAATGAAGGTGTCTGAGATTGTCTTGATCAGCACAGCAATCTCAAAGATGGGTGTGCTAAGGTAGAAGTACCCTCCACTGCATTCATTGCAATTACAGATGTCATCTAAAACTCCCAGGACAAGGACAGCATGGGATTACAATCAGAATAACGCTTCCTCTACTCTTAAATTGAAAGTGAAGCTACCTCAACACTGTCCCCAACAAACACTGCCAAGACAGAGACAGCATTGGGTTAGATACAGAGTAAAACGCCCTCGACACTTCCCCATTCATCCAGTCCCTGGACAATGACAGCAGAGGGTTAAATAAACAGTAGAGCTTCTTCCATTCCGACTGAAACTTAGTACGTTCTGCCCCAATCCTCAAGGGAAATTCAGAACTGAGACTATTATCTGTTACTGAATTCACACATCCTAATGAGAATGACAGAAACAGAAAATCATGTAGTGAAACACAGATAAAGCACTCACAATGTACAACAAAACTAGACTTTTATTGGGATCAAACACATTTAAATGACAGAAGACATAGTCGCTGCAATGATCAGCATGTGAGCTGAACAACATTCTCACGTGAATAATATTCTCTGGGCATGCAATGTCCACCTCACCGCTGTCTGGTCAGTTCCTCTGCTCTCGTTCAGGGCTGAGTTGCGTCTGACCACATGGTGGCGTGGGGTCAATAGGTTAGAGAGTTAAGGTCAACTTGGATTGAGGGCATCCTGTGTCATGCCAGTGAGATCGAGGATCACTGATTTACTCAACTTATAATCGGGGACAAGGGGATGTCAGGCTGATTTTTTGAGCTTAGAAGAAACAGATGATATGATGGAGCTGTATAACATCTGGAGAAGACTAAACAATGTAAATGTAATCTGCACTCATTTCTAGCCAGACACTAGCCTCTCATTTAAGACAGGAGAGTTTTGTTTTTCTCTCAAGTGTTCCCAAGTCTTTGTTTTATGGTTACCGACATCCAATTACATTTGTGGTTTTAGTTATTTCATCTATCTTAGCTTGTCATATTCAACCAACTACAGCTTCGAGAAACTTGCCTAACTAAAATATCCAATAACTGCAGAGTACTTTTTCTCTTTGTAACGACCATTTGTACCGAAGTGTCTGTTTCCATGCTGTACGTCTCTGTGACTATGACTGACGTGTGGCCTCTTCGTTGCTGTCGAAGTTCCGTATTTGTCCCGACATAGTCATGGTTTTACTTTGTCGAATGTCTTCCTGGCTTTTGCAGTTAACACCCGATATTCTGCCGTCGTCAACACTTTCCCTTCCAATTCTGTACTAAGGATTTCATGAAAAACCTCAGAGTGTGGTGAGACTGTGGAACTCACTACCATAGTGAATAGTTGGGGTGAAAGACATTACAATAAGCGTAAGCAACCCAATACAAATGAGTGTTACTGTCACCAGATTCACAACACAGTGAAATTAAAACATGCAATGTCCCTCAATTTCTCAACTGTTCCTTCCCAGACTTGATGAAGAACAGATCTTGCACATCAACATGATAATTTCAACAAAAACCAACGACTATAAATACGGCAACTTTGCTAGGTCAAAGTTAAAGAAGATAATCTAATTAATAGCAATGATTTAAACGCTTTGATCAAGTCCCCCACCATCTCAGAGACAGAGACTTAAGCAACAAATTAAGAAAGATTTTTTTTAAAAAACTTATCAATTCAAACAAACAGTTTCCAACAATGGATTGCCAAACCTTTGTGCAATCCTTGGACTATGACTGTTTCACAGACACGTAACTGCAAATCTAATTTAAAAGTCTCTGCTGAATGTGAATAGACACCCCAAAGTATTCAGCTATTTCCTACAGGCTGGTACTCACTCCCAGCGAGAGCCAACAATTCTTTAACTGGACAGTAAAAACTAGAGAGAATAGCTCCTGGGCTCAACAAGCAGCAACTCCCAATGGAAGCAAAGTTGGCGGCAGGGCAAGGCGGGGCAAGGGCATAAAACAAAAAAGCCCATTGAATCTCGCACTGCATACACGCTCTCAGAATGCACAGGGGCTCAGTCCTGGGTGTGACCCACAGCAGTTTCACCAAGACAATCAGATTCTTAGGAGCACTGGTGCGCCCGCTGATGCTTCCACAAGTTGCAGGATGATGAGAACCGCCGCTCGCCCCATCAGGACAGGTGGACCCGCTGGTGCCTCAACCAGGCAGAGGAATTGCTGAAGCCCTTTCTGCACTCGGGACAGAAGAACAGCCTCTCCCCAGTGTGACTTCACTGAGAAGTGTCCAGGTCAGATGGAAAACAGCAGCTTTTCCCGCACTCGCCACACTTCCACGGTTTCTCCACAGGGGCAGGATTCCCTGGGTTTCTGCATGACTGAAGCTTCAGCCTTATACAGACGTGTGTACAGCCCCTCACCACAATCCCTCAAAATTTCTCAACTGTTCCTAACTAGACTTGATGAACAGATCTTGCACACCAGAATTATAATTTAAACAAAAACAAACAATTATGAATACCGCAAATTTACTAGGCCACATAACCGTAAATTTAATTTCAAAGCCACTGCTGAATGCGAATGGACACCCTGAAGCATTCAGCTATTTCTTACAGACTGGAGCACATTCCCAGACAGGGCCAACAATTCGTGAACTGGACAGAAAAAAAGAGAGAACAGCTCCTGGGCTCAACGAACAGCAGTGCCCACTGAAAGCAAATTTGCGGGGGTTGGGGGGGCGAGGAGGGCACGAGAGCATTAACCAAAAAAAAAACGGCCGACTCTCCCACTATAAGGACTGTCAGAATGAGCAGGGGTTCAGTCCTGGCAATGACCCACAGCAGTTTCACCAGCAGAATCACATTGTTGGGTGCACTGGTGTGCCCGCTGATGCTTCTGCAAGGTGCAGAATGATGAGAACCTCCGGTTACACTCGGGGCAGGTGAACGGTCTCTCCCCGGTATGGCCCCGCCTGTGCCTCAGCAGGTGGGAGGAATTTCTGAAGCCCTTTCCGCACTCTGGGCAAGAGAACGGTCTCTCCCGCATGTGGACCTGCTGGTTCATCAGCAGGTTGGAGGAATCATTGAAGGCCTTCCCACACTTGGCGCAGCTAAAGGGCCTCTCCATGGTGTGGACCCACTGGTGCCTCAGCAGGCAGGAGGAATTGTTGAAGCCCTTTCTGCATTCAGGGCAGGAGAACGGCCATGGCTGGCAAAGGAAGTCAGGAAATGTATCAACGAAAAAGAGAGCCTATCAAGTGGCCAGACCACTGGGAAATCAGAAGCTTGGGAAGACAACAAAAACAAACAGAAGATAACAAAGAGAGAAATAAGGAAGGAGAGGATCAAATATGAAGGTAAGCGGACCAGTAATGTTAGAAATGATAGTAAAAGTTTTTTGCAATACATAAACAAACAAGAGGCAAAAGTAGAAATTGGGCTGTCCCAAATTGATGCAGGAAGGCTAGTGATGGGAGATAATAAATAGCTGAAGAACCTAATTAATACTTTGTGTCAGTTGTCACAATGGTAGACATGAGTAATGTCCTAACATGTAAGGAGAGTTAAGGGGCAGAGTTGCGTATGGTAGCCATTACAAAAAAGAAAGTGCTAGAAAAGCTAATAGGTCTAAAAATTGAGAAATCTCGTGGCCCTGATGGCTACAGCCTAGCGTTCTGAGGGAGGTGGTTGAAGAATTAGCAGAGATGTTGGTTGTAATCTTTCAAAAATCACTGGAGTCAGGGAAAGTCCCAGATGATTGGAGAATCACTGACGTAAGTCCTTTGTTCAAGAAAGGATCAAGACAAAAGCTGGAAAATTATACGCCGATTAGCCTAACCTCAGTTGTAGATAAAATTCTAAAATCTATCATTAAGGATGAGATTTCTAAATTCTTGGAAGGGGATTAAAATAAGTCAGCATGGATTTAGTAAGGGGAGGTCGTGCTTGACAAACTTGAAGAGTTAACAAGTAGGTTAGACTTGGGAAACCCAGAGGATGTCATCTACCTGGATTGCCAAAAGGCCTTTTGTAAGGTGCCTCATAGGAGGCTGCTGAGTAAAGTGAGGGTCTATGGTATTGGAGCTGAGCGACTGGCATGGATTGAAGATAGGCTGCCTGAGAGAAGGCAGAGAGTTGGGATATAAGGTTCTTTTTCGGAATGGCAGCTGGTGACATTTGGTGTCCCGCAGGGCTCAGTGTTGGGGCTGCAGCTGTTCACTTTATATATTAATGATCTGGATAAAGGGACTGGGGGCATTCCCACGAAGTTTGCTGATGATACAAAGTTAGGCAGACAGGCAGGTAGTTCTGAGGAGGTGGGGAGGCTGCAGAATGATTTGGACAGTTTAGGAGTGTGGTCCAGGAAATGGCTGATGAAATTCAATGTAAGCAAATGTGAGGTCTTGCACTTTGGAAAAAAGAATACAGGCATGGACTATTTTCTAAACAGTGAGAAAATTCATAAAGTCAAAGTACAAAAGGGATCTGGGACTGGTGGTCCAGGATTGTCTAAAGTTTGACTTGCAGGTTGAGTCTGTGCTTAAGAAAGCAAATATAATGTCGTTATTTATCTCAGAGTTGGAATGTAAAAGCAGCGATGTGCTACTGAGACTTTATAAAGCTCTGGTTAGGCTCCATTTAGAATACTGTGTCCAACTTTGGGCCCCACACCTCAGTAAGGATATAATGGCACTGGAGCGTGTCCAGCGGAGATTCACAAGATGATCGCTGGTATCATAGGCCTAACAGACGATGAACACCTGAGGATCCTGGAATTATATTCATTAGACTTGAGAAGGTTGAGGGGATATCTAATACAAAGTTACAAGATAGTGCATGGCTGAAAGAGCGTGGATGCTGGTAAGATTTTTTCCATTAGGCAGGGAGACTAGGACCCATGGGCACAGCCTGATAATTAGAGGGAGTCAATTTAGAATGGAAATGAGGAGACATTACTGCAACCAGAGAGTGGTGGGCCTGTGGATTTCATTGCCATGGAGCGCAGTGGAGATTGGGACATTAAATGTCTTCAAGTTTGAGATTGATAAATTCTTGGTATCGCAAGGAATTAAGAGCTATGGGGAGAGTATGGGTAAGTGGAGTTGAAATGCCCGTCAGCCATGATTAAATGGCGGAGTGGACTTATGACCTTAATTCCACTCCTATGTCTTATTGTCCAAAGGAAGATCTATTTGCTATTCACTTTACCTCCACTTCTAATGATTTTATAAATCTTAGTAAGGTCACCCCTCAACCCCCTACACTCCAATGAAGACAGTCCCAGCCTTTCCTTATAACTCAAACCCTCCAGGCCTGGCAACATCCTGGTAAATCTTTACGGAACCCTCTCTAATAGTATTCTTCCTGTCACAGAGCCACCAAAACTGTACTCAGTACCCAGAAAGTGGCCTCACCAACG
The DNA here is from genome assembly GCF_047496795.1 of Chiloscyllium punctatum. Lineage (NCBI taxonomy): Eukaryota > Metazoa > Chordata > Chondrichthyes > Orectolobiformes > Hemiscylliidae > Chiloscyllium > Chiloscyllium punctatum. Next base: position 33,569,840 of record NC_092774.1, on the reverse strand, counting down.
TCCTGTACAACCTCAATATGATGTCCCAACTTCTACACTCAATGGGGTGGACAGTGAAGGCAATGGTGCGAAATGCCTTCTCTTCCACCTGTCTACCAGTGATGCAACTTTCATAGAACTATATATCTGAACCCCCTAACCACGATACCCCCCCCCCCACCCTGCCAAAGTGTCTCTGTTCTACAACACAACCCAGGGACCTACCATTAACTGTACATAGCAATGCTGAAAATGCATGCATTCTTCTCCAGAAGCCCACTGAAGATGTTACCCAGTAGGTAACGAAACGTCTGTAAATGAACCTTGCAGCTCAGCAAGCAAACCTACATCCAAAACCTCAACCTGAGCTTCAAATCTTCTCAAAACTCTCTATGTCCAGCCCTTCCTTGTTTCCCAAAATGCAACCTCTCACTTTTATTCATACCTCTCTCATAGACACACACACACACGCCCCACAACACATTCACAGACTTAAACTCCATCACACTCACTTTACTCTTACGCACGCACTCACACACAAACTCGGATATAGACAGACACACACACACACAACTCTATGGAGTGAATTTGTATTGGCAGAATTATATTTGCAGATACTTTCAATTTTGCTCAAAAAGCACACAATCTGCAGGCAGTCAATCCATGCAATATTTTATAAATTCCTACTTTGGAAATAGAACCGGTCTGATTCAAGATTGGAATACTGACAGACTCGAACCTCACATCTTTAATGCATTGTCTGAGCTGAGATGTCACTTTTTTTTTATTAATCATTAAGTCATCTCAAGAACGCGACTTTAAAAATGTTGTGGGATTTACATATTAATGAACTAAAACCTGCAACCCATTCTAAAAGATGAAAGACATAACAACAATCTCGGTTTGTTCAATATATCCTATCAGTCGCATGACACTGTGATCTTTTGCTATACAATCGGTGTATTATTCCCCGGCCAACAGTTACCCGATGAAGGAGCAGCACTCTGAAAGCTAGTGCTTCCAAATAAACCTGTTGGATTATAACCTGGTGTTGTAACTTTATTTACCCCAGTCCAACACCGGCACCTCCACACCGTTTCCACTGAATGCAGCCCACATCTCCTGCTGCTGCCAATAAATGCTACAATGCTGATGAAACGGTGCAGTACTTGCACTTCTGAAAAATTTACAATTTCTAACGATACTAGCTACTCATTCACTGCTCCATCTGATACATGACATTGGAAACTTAGTGCAGAAGGCTGACATGAAATGAGCAGCTTTAAAACAAAAACCTCTTGGAGCTCAAAGCCTTCAATGAGAGTCTGAGCCCATGATAAGTTCAGGTAACCTTTATTGTGACCCAACGTTGTCACAGCTTCAGATCCCCCAGCAAAAATGTGTAGAAAAAGTAGCTGCTTTTAAAATAGCTTAAGGTCAAAGCGTGCACCCCCACCCCACACCACCTCACCTTCTTTACTATGGTCACCACCGAGTTGTCAGTTTGTAATTGGATCCTTGGTACAGCCTTAACTGTAGGAAGTATTGCCTCACTCAGAAATTTCAACCCATACCCTGTAAACAAGTAAGTCTTTCTCCACTCAATGACTGGTGGCAGTGGTGGGCAATGAAGAGTCGACCATGCTTTTGTGGGTCTGGAGTTACATGTAGGCCAGAACGGGTAAAGGATGCAGCTGGGACGACCGTGTGAATCCTTCCCCACATTAGCAGTTTCCTTCCCTAAAAAGGGATGGGAGTGAATCAGATGGGTGATGTCCCCCAAACAAACATTTCTTCATTAGGTTCTGAACTCCAGATTTCTGACCGAAAGTCAATTCCACCATCTGCCACGGCAGGATTCAAACCTGGCAGTCCCCGGAACTGGGTTGATAGTCCAGTCAATAACGCAATTGGCTAACCCTCCTTTAATCCCCCGGTGATGGCACATGAACTCGCTGGTGCCTCCGCAGATGGGATGCGCGGGTAAAGCCCTTCTCACACTGAGAGCAGGTGAACTGCCTCTCCCCATTGTGCACCTGCCGGTGGGCCAGCAGGATGGAGGAATTGCTGAAGGTCTTCCCACACTCAGTGCAGAAGAACGGCCGCTCTCCGGTGTGCCCCTGCCTGTGGGCCAGCAGGGTGGAGGCCTGGGTAAAGCCCTTCCCACACTCGGGGCAGCTGAAAGGCCTCTCCCCTGTGTGGACCCGCTGGTGCCTCAGCAGGTCAGAGGAATTGCTGAAGGCCTTCCCGCATTCGGGGCAGCTGAAGGTCCTCTCCCTGGTGTGGACCCGCTGGTGCCTCACCATGTCGGAGGCATAGCTGAAGCCCTTTCCGCACTCGGGGCAGGTGAATGGCCTCTCCCCAGTATGACTGCGCTGCTGAGTATCCAGGATAGAAGGGACACGGAAGGCTTTTCCGCAGTCGCCACACTTCCACGGTTTCTGCCCGGGGAGGATCCATTGGGTTTCTCCATGGCCGAAGCTTCAGCTGCACACAAACGCATGCACAGCCCCTCCCTGCCGTGAATTCCTCTTTCCAGGCCATATAACTGCTTCAGGTTCCACAATCAGTGCGCTGCAACAGTAGAGTCTCTCATCCAGTCCCATTGATGCTGAAGACGTGCTCCAACAGAAACCAAAAGGCTTTGCTCCTTCTCACAGAATCACGGTCAAAAATTGTTGCAGTCCTGATGGATTGAGTGACTGTTGGACATTGACGTCGAAGTGAGGACTGCAGAAGCTGGAGAGTCAGAGTTGAACAGTGCGGCGCTGGAAAAGTACAACAGGTCCGGCAGCATCCGAGGAGCAGGATAGTTGATGTTTCGGGCATCAGCCCTTCATTTGTTGATTTTGAAACTTCCGTCTTCAGATCATCAAATGCTTTGTAAAAAGAGATTACAAAAGTCATGACTGTCAGTGCAAGGTAGAAATTCTCAACAAGCAGTTCTACTTTCTGCAGAACATTCTTTTCTTTTGTTATTCCACACTGAAAATTGAAAGCACCATCCCACTCTCTCTCCCCCTCTGTTCTCACACCGCTCTAACTAATTCTCCTGAAGGCGTTGATTCAGGATCTTACAGGGGCAGAACAGCAAAAACTTCAAGACTGACATCTCTCTGAATATTGGATAACTCCACTGCTGAGAGTGAGCAGGTCTGATTTTGGGAAGCTCAAAAAATACTGTCAGTTCAGGCTGAACCTGCAATGCAAGTTCTTGAGGAACAACCAGACATGAAGTGGTTAACATCCCTGGAAAGAAGAGAGCAAAATGAGACATCAAAGGCATTAAAACCGACACCAGGGAGAAACTGAACACACAGATGTGGCAAGCCAGAGTCAGAGATATACAGCATGCAAACAGTCCAACTCATCGATGCCAACCAGATATTCTAAATTAATCTAGACCCATTTGCCAGCATTTGGCCCACATCCCTCTCAACCCTTCCATTTTATATTTCCATCCAGATGCCTTTCAAATGTCATAATTGTACAAGCATCCACCATTTCCTCTGGCAGCTCATTCCTTACACGCACCACTCTCTAAATGACAGAGTGAATTTAGCACAGTGAATCCATCTTACCCACAGTGCCCAGGGGTGTGGAGGTTAAGTTAGCACAGCCAATCCACCCTAACCTGCACATCCCTCGATGATATGGGTAACAGAACACTGCCAATCCACCTGAACCCGTCCAAAACAGAACACTATGGGTCATTTAACATGGCGAATCCACCCCAACATCGACAAAGTTACAAATAAAACAATACCAGGTTACACTCCAAGTTTATTTCAAAGCACCGGCTTTCAGAGTGCTGCATCTTATTCAGTTGGTTGTGGAGTACAAGATCATAAGACACAGAATTTATGGAAAAACTTTTCAGTGTCCTGCCACTGAAATTATATACTGAACAAACCTGGATTGTTAAGTCTTTCATCGTTTGGAATGGGTTGCAGGTATCAATAATATCCAAGTCCCAGAATTTCCTGTCAGGCTCCTTCTTGAGATAACTTAAGGTTTTATAAGAAAAGGTGACATCTCAGCTCAGATAATGCATGAAAGGAGTGAGGTCAGAGTCTGTCTGTCTCCCAATCTTGAGTCAGCCCACTTCGATTTGCCAAGTGGAATTTACAAAATATTACATGTATTGGCTGCCTGCATTGACTGCCAGCACATTGTGCATTTAGAGTTATACAGTCATAAATGGACAGCTTGGAAACAGACCCTTCAGTCCAACTCATCCATGATGACCAGATATCCCAACCCAATCAAGTCCCACCTGCCAGCAACTTGCCCATATCCCTCCAAATTCTTCCTATTCATATGCCCATCCAGACTAGCCTCCACCACGTCCTCTGGCGGCTCATCCCATGCACATACCACCCCCTGAGTGAAGACGTTGCCTCTTAGGTCCCATTCACCCTAAACCCTCTAGTTCTGGACTCCCCCACCCCAGGGGAAAGAATTTGTCCATTTAACCTATCCAAGCCCCTCATGATTTTATAAATCTCCGTAAGATCACCCCTTAGCCTCTGACGCTCCAGGGAAAACAGCCCGAGCCTATTCAACCTCTCCCGATAGCTCAAATCTTCCAATCCTAGCAACATCCTTGTAAATATTTTATGAACCCTTTCAAGTTTCACAACATCTTTCCGATAGGAAGGAGACCAGAATTGCACGTAATATTCCAACAGTGGCCTAACCAATGTCCTGTGCAGCCGCTATTTGACCTCCCAATTCCCGTATTCAATACTCTGACTATTAAAGGAAAGCAGACTAAATGCCTTCTTCACTATCCAATCACTATCCTTTTCTTCACTACCTGCGACTCCACTTGCAAGGAGCTATGAAACTGCACTCCAAGACCTCTTTGTTCAGCAACACTTTCTAGGACCTTACCATTAAGTGTATAACTGCTGCTAAGATTTGCTTTCTCAAAATGCAGCACCTCACATTTATTTGAATTAAACCCCATCTGCCACTTCTCAGCCCATTGGCCCATCTGATCAAGATCTCGTTGTAATCTGAGGTCACCTTCTTCGCTGTCCACTACACCTCCAATTTTAGTGTCATCAGCAAACTTTTAGCTATACCTCTATTGCTCACATCCAAATCATTTATATAAATGATGAAAAGTAGTGGACCCAGCACAGATCCTTGTGGCACTCCACTGGTCACAGGCCTCCTGTCTGAAAAACAACCCTCCACCACCACCTTCTACCTTTGAGCCAGTTCTGTATCCAAGTGGCAAGTTCTCCCTGTATTCCATGAAATCTAACCTTGCTCACCAGTCTCCCATGGGGAACCTTGTTGAACGCCTTACTGAAGTCCATATAGACCACATCTATTCTCTGCCCTCAGCAGTTCCCTTCAATAGTTCTTCAAAAAAACTCATTCAAGTTTGTGAGACATGATTTCCCACACGTAAAGCCATGTTGACTATCCCTAATCAGTCCTTGCCTTTCCAATACATGTACATCTTGTCCCTCAGTTGGATTCCCTCCAACAACACCGACGTCTGGCTCACTGGTCTATAGTTCCGTGGCTTGTCTTTACCACCTTTCGTTTACAGTGGCACAATGTTTATCAACCTCCATTCTTCCGACACCTCACCTGTGACTATCCATGAGACAAATATCTCAGCAAGAGGCCCAGCAATCACTTCTCTAGATTCCCACAGAGTTCTAGGGTACACTTGATCAGGTCCTGGGGATTTATCCACTTTTATTCATTTCAAGGCATCCAGCACTTGCTCCTCTGTAATATGGACATTTTTCAAGATGTCACCATCTATTTCCCGACATTCTATATCTTCCCTGTCCTTTTCCAAAGTAAACTCTGATGCAAAATACCCGTTTAGTATCTCCCCCATCTCCAGCGGTTCCATATAAAGGCTACCTTACTGATCTTTGAGGGGCCCTATTCTCTCCCGACTTATTCTTTTGTCCTTAATGTATTTGTAAAAACCCTTTGGATTCTCCTTAACTCTAGTTGCCAAAGCTATCTCATGTCCCCTGTTTTCCCCTCCTGATTTCTGTCTTAAGTATACTCCGACTGCCTTTATACTGTAAGGCTTCACTCGATCTATCCTGTCTATACCTGACATATGCTTCCTCCATTTTCTGAACCAAACCCTCAATTTCTCCAGTAATCCAGCTTTCCCTATACCAACCAGCCTTTCCTTTCACCCAAACAAGAATATACTTTCTCTGGACTCTAGTTATCACAGTCCTGAAGGCTTCCCATTTTCCAGCCGTCCCTTTACCTACAAACATTGGCGCACAATCAGCTTTTGAAAGTTCTTGCCGAATAGCATCAAATTTGTCCTTCCTCCAATTTAGAATTTTTGAGCAAAATAGAATGTATCTGCAAATGTAATGCTGCAAATACAAATTCATCCCCATGGAGAGTGTGGTTCTATGTGTGTAATAGAGAAACCCTGTTTCCATGCTGTATATCTATCCGTCTATTTGATAACAGATGCTTTATTTCTGTTGGTGCAAGTATGTTTGTAAATCATAGCTGGATATTAATAGTTAGATGTAAGGGAGTGAGAGTTCCTCAGGAAGAGCACGATCAGAATCCTGGGAGACCCCTACTTCAGATTTACTTGGACTGGTTAACAGTCTGCGAGATTATGTATTGGGTCTCGATTGACTAAATGTTTTACTTTTCCCGAACGTGTAAAAGGGGCGTTAAAGCTTCAGCAGAAATCCAGCAGAGCTGAGAACAGACCAACATCTTACTCTGTGGGAACAGGGAGATCAACAGAGGACAGAGAAATCCAGACC